>NW_022991255.1:0-265000 GCF_902827175.1 Gymnodraco acuticeps
TTAGCAGGGGCAATGCACAGTAATCTATCTGTCTCTCTGTCGCTATCTCTCTCTCTCTATAATCACAAACCAAGAAAGTGACACTTCCGCCGGTTTATATAGCCTAGACAATGTAGGATAGAAATAATATAAATATATATATAAAATAACAATTTAATTATATGGATTCAACTTGTGCCCCCCCGCTGGACTTGTCTGTGGTTTAGCCGTTACTGTGACATCAGTATCAGCCATGGAAGATAGTTTGTTTGTTTCATTCTAAGCTATCCAGCAAGGTTATTTTCATTTATGTTGTTTTTTTTCTGCACAGTGTAGAGTCTTGTTGTGATGAGAGGGATGGAGGTATTTAATAAAACCTTGCTCGCTGGAGAATAGCTAAAGAAGTCCTGTCCACGAGTTAATCGGAGAGGAATCACAGCTGGCCACGTATCTCGATGCTGCATTCGGGCTGTGAGTAAAACAACTTGTGTCTTACTTTTAGGCTGTCTGGAGGTATGGACAGCTATCAAAGCTACTAAACATCACATTAAACAACGATGTACAAATGAAAGTCGGAGACAAATACATATTTGAAATGATTTATTCACGTTTGCAATGTTTGAACAGACATCCCCAGTCACCTCATTGTCATTTTGTAGTCCTCGCTGTACGCGTCTGGATTATCGGCATCGCACCCACAACCTCACACACTGGTACTGAATGTGCATCAAAGTGTTCCTATGGAGACAAATATACCAAAAGATAAATGTAAACAACAAAAGAAGCGAATCGAAATGTGTATTTCCTGGTTATTCGACAATGGCTCCCTCAAAGTACACGCCCCATTCCTACCGTTAACGTAACGTAACGAGTTCCCCGGTGTAACCAGTTAAACGGTAACCACCCTGTCATGATAGGTGTTATATAAATTATGTTGTTTTGTGTGGTAGAGGGTCGCTGTCATTGATTGCGTTTTGCCACCCCCGGACCACTGTTGTGATATTCCGCTGAAGTCTACTGAGACGTAATATCTCTTCTTTTTTTTCGAGGGAAGGGGGGGGGTCAGAGGGCCTAGGTATAAAAGTCACGGCTCGCGACTGTTAAAAAGAAAAGCTATAAAATAAACATATAGCTCTACACCCTGGCCGACATGTCCTTAAATGAAGTCCGAGTTTGAAAATATATCTCAATAATGTATGCACTGCCATTTCCCCACATAAACATAACCGTCTGCAATTAAACGGTTGTCTCCTGTGCGCTCCTCTTCCTACTTGGCCGCACCGGTAACCCTCTCATGCGAACAAGAGGCTGAGACCAGGCTGAGCCGCCGAATCCCTCGGAACATCATAAAAGCCATTTTTCAACGGTTATCTGGTGAAAGATTAACTAGGCTACTGGATGAAATGATATGACTGGTATAGGTGCGAACATTAAACACTTTTTGAAAAAAATATTATGATAACATATTTTTATATATTTATAATTCTGCAAATATTACGATAAACTCACAGCTATTTCGCGGACCGGGGGTTGGGGAACCCTAGAGCATAGACACGGGAAAAAACAATCTTAGTAGTTATTATGGGCCGTATCCAGGATTTCCTAAATACCGAGGTCCAAACATGCTAGGGGAATTCGAGGGATACCCCCCGAGATTTTTGGGGATTTTCATGATCTAGTTATGGTGCCTTTTTAAGTCCTATGGGGGGTCACAAATTGGATATATATCGATTTCAAACCATGTCAGTGGGCTGACAATGTCAGCATCAATTATTTTGAAAGTTTAATACATAATAAGAATCAGTTGATTGTTACTATTAATGATCTGGACATGCAGAAGAGGCTAAAATGATCACAAAACATTGTCAACATCAGTGGCGAGCCGTAACTTTTATACCTAGGCCCTCTGACCCCCACCCCTTCCCCTCGAGTTATTACGGTCACAGCGTATACGTATACTTCAGCGGAATATCAAAACAACGGCCCGGGGTGCAAAACGCATCAATGAAAGCGACCCTCTACCACACAAAACAACACCTGTAAATAACCCTATTTGTGTTCTTTGAAATTGAAAAGGATATTGCATTGTGTTTGTTACTTTCGTTGCAGTTGTATGTCTTAAGTGTAATTTGGCATGCTTTTATTTTGAAGGCGAGTTAACGCTGTTGACAGGAAGTTGTTGTTGCTATGGAAACAAGAAACGTTTCACAGCGGGCAGAACTTGTCATAAAGTCCGCGATAATAACACCCACCCATTTAGCGGGAAGATATGATTGGTCAATTGTACTGTCATTTGACATTACTCTCTCGTTCAGTACTATAGCGGGGCCCTCTGTGAATTCATAGCTGGACCGCCTGGACGTCCAACAGCTCCTCTCTTCACAGTAACTTGCAGAGACGAGCTTCTTTCATTTAACTCTTCACATTCCAACATAAACTGAATAGGCAGATTCGAAGGATTTATTTCTTTGGAAATGTTATTTTAAATACAATTAAATCAAGTTATTTTGGTAAAACTAATGAAAAATATAACAAAAAATATTAAAAAATATATAATTTGTTTTAATGTTTTTTAATATTATTTTGTAGAATATCTTAGGCCCTCACAGAGGGCCCTGACGGATAACCTACAGCCTCTCTTCCATCTTCTTTAGTCTCTCTGTCTTCTTCCTGTTCATTACTCCTCCTGTCCTCTACGCTTTCTCTTTGTTCAATCTCTCCCTCGTTGTTCACTTTTTGCACCTCCTCACTTGTCGCTCCTGCCAGTGAATCAAATGCAATTCAGCAATTTAGTTCATTTCACTTGTTTGTTTGCATTCTTTTTTTTATTTAAATCTGTTTTGTTTGATTCTCAAAAGAGAACAAAGATGTAAGCAAATTGTGTTTTCTACAATTGTATGTTATTATGACATCATCACAAGACTATTGTTATAGACACATTACAATTTCTCACTCTCTCTCTCTCCTCTCTCTCCCGCCTCTCTCTCCTCTCTCTCTCTCTCCTCTCTCTCTCTCTCTCTCACCAAAGCTGAGCTTCGACTGACTGACGTAGTCTTTCATTATATCTGAGTCAGTGTAAAAAGAAAACAATACAATGTTATATCTTCGATGTTTTACTCAAATTGAAATGAAAGAAACGCATTACAACGTTTGTTAAAAGGTAATCCTTCTGACATTGGATGAATGTAATTAACTTAGCTCTCTTAGCTAGTTTATTCACGCAATTTAAACCAAAGTATAGCCTATAGCTGCAATATAAGTTAGTGTGCATGTGGTCGGACGTCCACTGACTAACGTAGAGCGTTCACAACAGGATCTGCTGCTCATGATGTCCTGAGGAACAGAAACACACAGCCCGCTGGACTCAGATCTCTAGATACCTCATCACTCCTCCGCTGCTCCGGTACAAGTCCGGGCTGCGGTGATTTGTTGATACATGTCGTCTTCTTCTGTTTGCTTTAATCGAGGCTACGTAGTTATGCAGCGTCCCCCTGGTCAGTAAATGGAAGTACTACAAAGAACCCCGTTTAGTGTAATTATTTCACAAGTTTTTGTATACACAGCTCGGAAAATATTACCGAGGTCCGGACCTCGGTGACCTCAATGGTAGATACGGCCATGGTTATTAATACTCTTAACAGAATAATCGTGAGGAACTAACGGCTCAATAAGAAACGTTGCTAGAATAATTCCTCCTAGCACTAGGCTAGGGGCCTGTCGTGTTTTTAAACGTTTAAATAGCACGTGTAATACTCCTGGCTCCTTCAGTGCAAACTTCAGTCTTGAGTGCAGGTTTCAACAGACATGGGTCCCTGGGAGCCAGCCTAACCTGCTAAGAAACCTTGATTTAAGCCTGTGATAAGGTCATTGACAAACATCTGTGATTAGAAAGAGCTTAAAAACGATTTGCAGCATGAAGCCTCCTGAGGGCACACCCAGCGAGGGGCAGAATATTGCAGGTAGAGCTTAATTCTGTGGGGAAAAATCTTTCTTGGTATAGGTGATTAAATGTAAACATGGCCGCTTGGCAGAGAATGATTCATTATAGGCTACATCCATTGGTTGGTTTTGTGGCACAGTTTGTAAACGCTGTGCCAACTTGGGGCAAGCACGCAGGCAAACTTGAGCGCACACAGGGTGGAGAGGTGGAGTAAGGTTGAGCGATGGAGAGAAAGGAGGGAGGAGAGGGAGAGAGATTGACGAGGGCAGAGAGCATGTGCAGGCGGTCTGCTTGCACACAGAGCAGGAGTTTTGTGAGAGAGCCGGCTTGAAGAGTCTATTTCTCTTCAAAATATAATTGATTGGCCAGCCTCCCTTGTCCCTGGCTGGCTTGCTCGTTGGTAACGTAACTGATGTCTTCTAATGTGCCTGCATCTGGCGCTGAGTTGCCATATTCCTTTCAAGTGTATAAGTGTGAACCACTTCCTGATATCCATTGTTGCAGATAAATATAAATGATAATAGCCAAACAACCTAGCAAGAGGAAACTGACGGCTGCTGTGCCGCATCTCACTCAAAACCCACACGACTCACCCAGCGAAAAACCAGTCTCGCGCGCAGCCTTTCATTCAGATTTCATAGCAAAATAAAAAAAATGATATTAAACTAATCTTTCAACATAGTTTAAAACAAAAATAAATATTAGGACAAAGCCTAAAATAACAACAATAAACATAATCAGTGGCGGCTCCTGAGTGTTTGTGTTGGTAATCATGGTAGGGCTAACCCACAGTGGTGGGGCTCATGTCAGTATTTGCAATGTAATTACATACACGCTTCCCCTTGACAGTGAAACGCCACGCGTGAGGGTTTAGATTATTTCCCTGTCTCAATCCAAATTGAAACTGTATGAAATAAAAGGCACATTTGTCTTGTAGTAAATAAAAAGGGTGACCTGGAGCCAATCCTGCCATTTCCCCACAAGTGAAAGAGTTGACATGCTGAAAACCCAACCCTGCAGGGGGGTCTGGGGGGATTCCTCCCCCAGGAGATCTTTTGAAATACTAACATAAAATACACATTCTGGTACTCCTCTTGAGAATAAAAATAAATACATCTATTACTACATGACATATGTTTTTTGTTACTTTAGTTCTGAAAGCTGAACCTGCTGCTCCTCACAGAGAGAAGAGGGAAGAGGCTGTGAATGACTTTACATTGGGATAAGGTGGATAGCCCCCATTGTTCTGTGTGTCAAAATGAAAGACAGCCCACACACCTATCAATCATCAAACCGTGGGGTCTTATTTCATTACGTGTTGATTTCTATCAACACGTAATGTTGTAATCGATGTATATAGAGATGTACTACAGCAAAAGTATTCTCCGTCGGGACTTCCTGCATCAACACCACGTCGTTATCGTGATTCTGATTGGCCAGAAGACATTATCAAAGATGTTTCTATTGAGAAGATGATCACTACGTGACCAAACGTTTTCAAACCGTTTCTAGTCTTCGGTATTTACTGCTGTCTGTGCAATTTACTCCGCGCGAGTTGGCGGACTTTATTTAGCTTACTTTAAAATCATTTTTCAGGGGGGGCTAAGCCATTCTTGGTATGGCTGTAGCCTACCCCAGTATACCTGGCGCCGCCACTGAACATAATAATAAAACAATTAAAATGTTTGTATTCAGCCCTGATTAAAACAGCGGGCCCAAATCCTGGATGGGCGGTCCCGGCCCCATGGGGCCCCGCCCATGACGCCGGGTCTGAACTCCTGTATAATTGCCTCAACATGACTTGGGGGTGTGACGTCCAGCGGGAAGTGCAACAACGTGGTTGAATGCGGAAGTAGAAACATTTGTTTACATTGCAGGCAGAGGAAATCGAGTTTTGTTCAAGGGAATATATCGTGGAATTAAAGGCTTCAAGCGCTGATTTAACTTCGAGAAGGTAGGACAGGATGGCAGGTACTTTGGGAATGCCGGAGTCAGCTTGCTCCTGCCTTTTTTGGTGTTTAAATACCTGCCGACCGAGAGACAGTGCGACTCTTAGCTGACACTTGTGAAGAGAGGGGGTTGTTACCGGAGCTGGCGTAGAACTCGGGACTTCCTCTGGCCCAAAGGATATTAAAAGCTGGGAGGGACAACCCGGATGTGTGTCGTGCGGGAGCTGTGGCTCGTTCCAGCGGCGTTCAAAACCATGCTCTGCGCTAGCCTATGTTTCTGGAATGAGGGAGGCTTCTTACGGCTTCTTGCGTATGATGATTCGGTTCCAGAGTCGGAGATAGCAATAGACATTTGCAAGGACAGCACCAGCAGGCAAGCAGCAGCGACGTGGAAGTAGCTGCGGCAATAGCAGCAGCAAGCAATGCATGGAGAGAGATCTGGCAGGTTAAAACAGAGCGGCATATTTAAGGAGACTCGGTTTGTTGGTTGTAGAGTGGCAAGGGGGCGTTATGTATGAATGCAGCATAAGTGCTCGAGTTGACTGCCTGAATATAGCTCGCAGGCTTCGCCCCATTTATCCTGAGGCCATGATGTGCAATGTGTTAAATGTTGTACCATTATGTGCGCCCTTGCTCATTGTGTCCTGCAGAGGGCAATGTTGTCTGCAGTGCGTCCAGGACGTGACGTCACTGACTATAACTTGCACTACCTGTGGCCTCTCAGATGTTGTTTGGATTGAATACAGAGCGGCAGCACAACCGCATCTCTCCTACCACGATATAATGCCTAATGAAGGCTAAAGAAAGCTGTCTACTACTGAGTTCTATTAAATCTCCACCGCAACGCACTCCGCCTAACAGGTTATGGGCCCAGGAATGCCAGTGTAGAGCAACAAGGTAACAGAAGAACGAGCTGTTAGCCAAGAGAAGCTACTAGTGGGGACCTGGATGAAGACGGCGCTGAGAGACCTCCCGCGTAAACTGAAGACACGGTTGTTTCTACAAGCCGCAAACCCAATGTTTGGAGATAAGTGAACTGTATAAAGAGAAGACGTGTTAACGTGGATGCAATGTAAAAAATGGCCGGAGCAGGAACACCCCAGCAGATTTTATTCGATGGAACAGAAGATAAGTATGATCTGTGGAGACGAGATTCCTTAGCCGTTTGCACATTTTGAAGCTAAAAGACACTATTTTGCGAGTGCCCACGGGTGAAGCCGCATTAGCTGCAGATCCAGGAAAAAATGAAGACTGTTATGCACAGTTAGTGAATGCCCTGGATGATAAGAGCCTGTCATTGATAAGACATGATGCCGCCGAGGATGGAAGGAAAGCCCTGAAATTATTGAGGGAGCACTATTCAGGAAAAAGCAAGCCAAGGATTCTAAACCTGTATACATCATTGACCACCATACAAATGGCAGACAATGAAACTGTTACTGATTACATGATAAGGGCTGAGAATATAATTGCAGCTCTACGTGATGCAGGAGAGAACATGAGTGATGGGCTGCTTGTAGCCACCATTTTGAATGGACTGGCCAGATTCATTCAGGCCACTGGCTGTCCATGTAACACAGAACGAGGACGATGTTACATTTAAAGACTTCAAGAGAAGACTGAGGGTCTATGAAGAATCTGAGAAGATGAGGATGACTGGATCTATGGACAGTGTGATGAAGACTAACACAAGGCAAAGTAGACAAGGCACCAAGACCACACAGGAAGAATGGAGAAGCCACTCTGACTTCAGTGACTTGTTACAAGTGTGGAGAAAAAGGACACATTAGAAGCAAGTGCACCCAGAAAGTGTGGTGCAGTCACTGCAAGAGCAACACACACACAGAGTCCCTGTGCAGGAAAAAGGGAAAAGAAGACGGAGCCAGGAAGGTTGCAGAGGAAGAAGAGGAGGACAACGGCGACGAGGATCATTGCTTCATGGCCAAGCAGGCAAGCGAGAGGCCATCAGCCAACGTAAAGAAGAAAGGCATCATGGTGGACGCTGGAGCGACATCCCACATAGTGAACGATATCGCCAAGTTCAAGAGCTTTTGACAACACATTCCAGCCCGACACCCATTCAATCGAGCTGGCGGATGGGACCAAATGCAGCGGGATGGCACAACGCAGAGGGACGGCGCTGATCTACCTGCTAGACAACAATGGACGTCAACAAAGAGCACAGCTGCATGAGGCACTGTATATGCCGACGTATCCACACGGATATCTTCTCAGTGGCAAGAGCAACAATGGAGGAGCGACAGTCACTTTCAAGAAGGGGGACAGCCACATGATCACCAAGAGTGGTAACAACCGGTTTGACCTCCATGAAAGTGGTAATCTGTTTTACTTGCCAACTGTTCAGAAAAATGTTGATAAATGTAATGTGTGCCACGACATGCAAACTTGGCACGAAATGTTGGGACATTGTAATTATGAGGATGTACAAAAGTTACTGGGTGTGGTAAAAGGCATGGAGATAAGAAGCAGTGCAGTCAGGCCAGCACAGCTGTGTGAAAACTTGTACAAAAGGTAAATTCACCCAACAAGGAATAGGGAGCCAGACAGAAAGGCTACAGAACCTTTACAAGCTGGTCCACACTGATTTAGCCGGTCCTATGAGAACCCAAGCTTAGAAGGGCACAAATATGCACAGTCTTTTACAGACGACTATTCGGGTGCCATAACATGTTTATTTTCTCAAATCCAAAAGTGATGCAATACATGCCACAGAGAGGTTCTTGGCAGACTCAGCACCTTATGGAAAAGTAAAATGTTTACGTTCAGACCAGGGGTAGACATTAAGGGTCGGTGGAATTGTATTATCACTGGCCCCACCATTGTACCCACTGGCCCGGAGCATTGGTCCAAAAAAAAATCGATTAATAATGAAGAAAATTAACACATTTGTTGGCAATAGTAATTTATGCACTAACTACATTACTACTTGTACTACAACATTTGAACAATCAGTTCTTCCTCATTTTCCTCAATTGTTCATATTTGGTTTATTAAAATAATGATATTGTGGTCATTGTTAAAAGATGTCAGCTATTATTATGAGTATTATTATTATTAGTATAATGCACTTTCTGCCTTCCTGTCATTAGGAGTTAGAAATGTAATGGCCATAGATTAGATTAGATCCTTCATTCTCCTACTGGGACATTTCCTTAAAGCCAATACCTTTATATTGTCTACTCTTCACTTACTGTCAGCATAGGTCGGCATTGATGTACAGAGCCGACAGAAGACCTTGTTTGTATTGGCATCATGTTGAGAGATGCAGCCAGTGACGCATCCTAAAACCAGGAAGTAAGCTGCTGGTTCCCTCGACAAAAAGTAATGGGATTTCTCCACAGGGTTTGGAAAATAGCTGGAAATAAGGTCTGTGGAAAACAACCTGTTTGATAAATGCACGTTTTGTTCAGCCGGATAATCTCCACATGTCTACCATACTTTTATAATTTTCGAATCATAAATCTAATCGATGGATTATAAAGGGTTTAGGATGCGTCACTGCACCACTAGAAGCCAACTCCATCGATCAAGCTGGCTGAAACTTCTCTCCCTCTTCTTATGCTCCCTGTTACTCTCCTTTAACTCCTCCGGTGACTTTCTTTTATTTGAAGATTGTTTTTTCCCGGCACTATGGCCGGTTACCGCTGGTATTAAAAACATTTTGGCGAATGGTTAGGTGGCGCGATAGTCTGTAGTGAAGGAGCGTGCTCCCGCTCACGGGAGCCTGCTCGCGCTGCGCTCCGCAGCAAACAGCTGTTAGCTTTTCACCCAACACACGACAAGCGACTCACGGAACGCTATGTTGTAGCGTTGATAAACGAAACAATTTAACAAAATTGCTAGTCAAAATATCAATAACACAGAAACATTTTTTTTTAAACAATATTTTAGTGGGCCCGAGTGGGGCAAGTGGAAGTACGTTATGCTGGCCCGGGGTGTCTAAATAGTGCTTCCGGGCCAGCGGGCCATTTATAATGTCGAGCCCTGGTTCAGACCAACGGTGGCGAATTTACTAATAGAGAATTCAAATCACTGTTAACCAAAAATAGGATTAGACATGAGACATCTGCACCCTATTCACCTCACCAAAAACGGCACAGCAGAGAGAGGTTGGCGAACCCTCTATGAAATGGGCAGGTGTATACTGTTAGACAGTAAGTTGCCAGACACACTGTGGAATTATGCTGTACAGACGGCAGCCTATGTAAAGAAACAGGTGTTACAGTAATCGCACAAAGAAAACACCTTATGAGATGCTCACAGGCAAGAAGCCAGACATGTCCAAACTTCAGAAATTTGGATCTGTGTGTTTTGCCTACACACAAGAGAAGGGGGAAGTTAGATTCCAGATGTGAGCAGGGCATTTTTATTGGATATGATAAGAACAGTCCAGCTTATCTGTGTACTGTCCAGACACAGATAAGGTCCAAAAACACAGGTTGGTGAAATTCACAAACAAGACAGCCAAAGAGAAAAGAAACACAGACACCTGGGTCACACATTGATTGTCATGACAGAGAGGTAGAGACCCCAGGGTCCTTGACAAATGAGGAAAAATGTTGATGAAAAAATGGGAAATGCATCAGGTCAAAAAGTGTTCAAGGTGATGTTTCTGTGGCTGAATGTGAACAGCCAGGCACTGAGAGTGAGGCCAGAAAGAACCCACCTAGAGCTAGGAGAAAGCCAATGCAACTTACAGGATTATGAGACTGAGGTACAAGTAGACCAACTGGTAACATGTGTAGACTCTTGTTATAGAGCAGTTTGTGACATACCACAAAATGACCAGGAGGCCATAGGGTCAACCAAGTCACGGCGGTGGATCAATGCAATGAATGACGAAATGCAGTCACTAGAAGAGGAATGACACATTCAAGATCACCCCGGTTGCCTCTAGGCAAAAAGGCCAGTGGGGGGTAGTGTGGGTCTATACTCTCAAGTGTGATACTGATGGGTCAGACAAGTATAAGGCAAGATTTGTTTGCAAAAGGTTACAGAGCCAAAAACAAGCATTGACTATGAGGAAACTTTCTCACCTACCATACAGCTGACATGACAACTGTTAGAGTTGTCATGCAAAAGCAGTGCAGGAAGAATTTAGGTTTTACACCAAATGGATGTGAAACTGCATACCTGCATGCACCCATTGATTGTGCAGGTGTAATTTGGAACAACCTGAAGGTTATGAGAAAAAGGTCAAAAACTGGAGAAAGTTAGTATGCAAAATTACAGAACGTCCCTATATGGTCTAAAGCAGTCAGGCAGAAAGTGGAATGCTCTGTTACATGCATATCTCACTGAAAATGGTTATGAACAAAATCCTGCTGATCATGTCAATAACACAAGGGAAAAAACAAACCGAAAAAAGTGATTCTGATTGTATGGTTGATGATCTGATAATTGCTGCTAACAATGAGGAGGTTGTGAAAGTGTCAACATGATGCTCACTGATAGGTGAAAAATGAAAGACCTGGGGAAATTAAACAATTTTCTTGGTATAGATTTTAACCAGTCAGAGGGTAAAGTCACAATGTCACAGGAAAGGTATGTGAACAAAATCCTCTCCAGATTTGGAATGCAAGATTGTAGGGCCAGAGAAACCCCATGTGAAACTTGAATACACAGAAAATGCTGAAAAGATGGAAGAGCCAAGGATGTATAGAGAGGCAGTAGGAAGTCTGATCTATTTGGCTACATGCACTAGACCAGATTTAAGTTTTGTGGTCAGTAAACTTTCCCAGCATTTTGCTGAAACCAAGTGAAGAGCATTGGAGCACTGTGAAGCATGTGTTCAGGTATCTTAAGGGTACAACACACCGTGGATTATGCTTTAAAAAGTGATGACGCAGGTAAACTGGGCCTAATAGTCCATAGTGATGCAGACTGGGCCTCAGAGGTTACAGACAGACGTAGCAGCCACAGGGTACTGTGCCAGTCTGAGTGAGAGAAGCTCTCTCATTTCATGGAAGAGTAGAAAACAACCAACAGTTGCATTGTCTACCTGCGAGGCAGAATACATGGCCTTAGCGTCAGCCATACAGGAGTGTATGTATTTACAACAGCTACTCAAGGGTTTTGATTGAGTATCAATATGGACAAACCAAGGTTTATGATGACAACCAAGGAGCTATTGTACTTGCCAGAAATTCAGTAAATCGGCAGCGGTGCAAACATATCGATATTAAATATCACTTTATCCGAGAAACTGTGAACAGTGGGAGGATATCTTTGGAATATTGTCCTACTGACAACATGGTAGCTGACCTAATGACAAAACCAGCCACTAAGCTACAACTGAAAAAGTTGCTCAGTATTTGTTTGGCACTTAAAGTGCAAGAAATGCATGTATGTGCCGTTGTATTTAGTTGTTTATTTTGTATTGAAGGCCAAATGGGGAGAATATTTGTTTTGTTTGTATTCTGATATGAAAATGTACCACAATAAGCTAGGATCGAGTGGGGGTGTTAAATGTTGTACCATTATGTGCGCCCTTGCTCATTGTGTCCTGTAGAGGGCAATGTTTGTCTGCAGTGCGTCCAGGACGTGACGTCACTGACAAAACCTTGCACTAACCTGTGGCCTCTCAGATGTTGTTTGGATGTCGAATACAGAGCGGCAGCACAACCGCATCTCTCCTACCACGATATAAATAAATATGCCTAATGAAGGCTAAGAAAGCTGTCTACTACTGAGTTCTATTAAATCTCCACCGCAACGCACTCCCCCTAACACAATGAAACACAATGACTCTTGCTACTCACTTCCTTATCAATATCAATCTGTGATTACAACTCTAGTCAGATAAATGATGTATCATCCCCATTATCACTGCTGGAAGGAAGCCACAACCAGCTGCGAGCTGTCTGCTGCTGCGAGGCGGGAACAGTTCTGCGGTGACACACAGACTTGTTGGCGGACACATTCCCTGTTTACACGACGGTTATCAAAACTATGTCATAATTACATAGACATCATATGAATGTGTTCGGAACCTAATTCATCAGAGCCTAATGTTGTGGATAGTTCATAACTGTGTAACTAAACTGTCATGTTAGATTTGGTCAAACATTTTCAGTGCAGTAAAGGGTGAAACATTACAATTTGTATTTTTTTGCTGGAAAAGCAGCACATCTGAAGGAATGCTCAAACACTGTCAGCGGGATTTAATGGTCAACTTAAATCCTCACAAAAGATTCTTCAGACAACTTCTATTGTTTTGTGTGTGTGTGTCAGAGTTATTGACGGTTATAAACTGATGTGTGCTGTGCTAGTACCTGAAATTTCAGATCACTGTGAAAGGAACTGGCACATAATCAAAAACCATATTTCTCTGAGTGCAGACATCCAGCTCCAGGTGAACAACGTGCAGAGACACAGAGAATACCACACAGCTTCCTGCAGACTGTGACAGGAATGTATTCCCCTCTGGAAACAAACTGATTTTATTTCATTAGAGTTGTTGTGTGTGGTGTGTGTGTGTGTGTTGTGTGTGTGTGTGTGTGTGTGTGTGTGTGTGTGTGTGACGTGTGCGTGTGTTCCAATTCTGGAGCCCTTGCGCTGGTGTAAGGCTAAGGGCACAAGTAGTGTACCGTGTTTTTATTTAAAAGTGTGTATAGATGTTTTTAACAGCCTCACTGGAATGGAGAGCTTTGGGGGCATAATTCAGAACATTTTATTCAGTCATTAAAAGTCACAGAAATACTTGACAAATAATTTGTCTTTATCCCGAGAAAGTCTGTGCACACCATGAAACCAATAAGTAAGCTTAATATATTTTACAGTGAGTCTATTCGTTGTCCTCATATAGCAGTGGATTGAAGTGGTCACGGCACGCACACCGACAGTTCTGTAACAGAAGGCATTTTAAAACGAATTTGTGATCAATCAGTCAATAAGCTGACGGCAACCTTTACATATTATCAGTCCAGGCATTTTGTTAATGTATCAGTTTAAAGTGGAAATGTTGTGTCAGTGTGTGGGTGTGCTGAACAGGTACCAGCTGTGAGACATGCTGACACTGCATCCTCACTGAAGGTGCCCTTAGACTCTTAGGCTGATGTCAAGACTTGCCCTGCATTCTCTCTGAATGTCATATAGCTATAGGCCATGTGCCAGAGGATCGCCGTGCACACACTATCAGTGAGTGGGTAGCACACACTGATGCCATGCAATAACAGGAGAGATCTGAAACATATTTAGAGGTAAAAAACTGTGATGCCTTCCTTTTTTAAAACATTTCTTCTAAACAGCAACCTTGTGTAGCATATAACAGGAACACTTTTTAAAGATTTACAGTTATGGTACGTCCACACAGCAGCTTTAGACGAATCTTCCACCGCTTCCAAACGCTTCTCTGTCCATTGACTTTGAATGGGGATGACGTCACTTTGCCTTGCTTTTCGCCGAACTGCATTGTGGGGGAGCGAAGCGAAGATTTCCAGGATTCAAAAGTTGAGCAATGTTCAACTTTTGATGCTGAGCTGGAAGCGTCAGCCAATCAAATCACGTTTATATGCAAATCTGACAGTAGAAGCGCTATAGCAATCAAACCGCGTGTAAGCAGGGAGGAGCCAGACCGCAGTTCATTTCCTCATATTCCAAACGAGAAATTACGGTAGCAAATCACCCGGTTTCTTTCCGACCAGAACTATTAACGGGATACAAACCGGAGGAACCAGGCATGGAGGGAGGTGGGCAGAGACAGTGGGTGAAACCATGGATGTATAATAAGAAACTGGTAGGTTTTCACCTGTTTGGGGAGTTTATATATATATATATACACTGAACAAAAATATAACGCAACACTTTTGTTTTTGCTCCCATTTTTCATGAGATGAACTCAAAGATCTAAAATATTTTCTATATACACAAAATAACCATTTCTCTCAAATATTGTTCACAAATCTGAAAAAATCTGTGATAGTGAGCCACTTCTCCTTTGCCGAGATAATCCATCACACCTCACAGGTGTGGCATATTCAAGATGCTGATTAGACAGCATGATTATTGCACAGGTGTGCCTTAGGCTGGCCACAATAAAAGGCCACTCTGAAACGTGCAGTTTTGCTTTATTGGGGGGGTCTGGGGGGGTCCGAAAACCAGTCAGTATCTGGTGTGAGGGGTAGGATTAGGGTTAGGGTTAGGGGTAGGGTTAGGGTTAGGGTAATGTTGTGAATTGAGTGGCCTGTGTTCGTCGTCCATAACATACGCCTGCCCATACCATAACCCCACCACCACCATGGGCCACTCGATTCACAACATTAGCCTAACCCTACCCCTAACCCTACCGCTACCACTACCCCTCCACACCAGATACTGCCTGGTTTTCAGACCCCACCAGACCCCCCCAATAAAGCAAAACTGCACGTTTCAGAGTGGCCTTTTATTGTGGCCAGCCTAAGGCACACCTGTGCAATAATCATGCCCTGTCTAATCAGCATCTTGATATGCCACACCTGTGAGGTGGGATGGATTATCTCGGCAAAGGAGAAGTGCTCACTATCACAGATTTTTTCAGATTGTGAACAATATTTGAAGATAAATGGTTTATTTTGTGTATATAGAAAATGTTTTAGATCTTTGAGTTCATCTCATGAAAAATGGGAGCAAAAACAAAAGTGTTGTGCGTTTATATTTTTGTTCATATTGCTCGCAATAAAATCCCCGTTTTTTTTTTTGCTTTGTATGTCGGGGGCGGAGATTCATGTGATTGGTTGTTGGTCGCGTTGCTCGCAAAAACATCCCACAGCTTCAGACACGCCCAGCTCCAAGATTTTCAAGATTTTTGAAAAGCTGCTGTGGTGGACGTACCGTTAATGATAACTGAAGGCGATATCAGAGCCAGTCACACTCACACCCTGAATATCACCACCTAGGGAGAAATAAAGCTCCATCTTATCTTATCTTCATCACCACATTTTCACACAACAAATCAAAGTTATTCATTTAATTTCAGATCAGGGTTTTGTACTCTTAAGATGTTTGCTTTGATACTACTCCCCATTTCCAAAAAATACATCGGCAGATTTTCCATGAACTTCATATTCATTGTATTAAGTATACGTTATGTTAGAAATGGATGTTGGTCAAGCTCCCACACTTTTTATAAATTAACTGCAAGTACATGCAAAGAGCACATGTATCCACCCCTGTCATGGACAAACTTCAGAGTAAATACATTGTAATTACATTATAAATTACATTTTCAGAAAGCTAGATAGTCCCTTTCTCAACAATATATTTCCGTTAATGGAAAAAGTATTTGGATAATAATGAAATGATGGCAAACTATTTGTAGCCTGTCAAGGCTTGCTGACAGGGTGGACAATGGTACAAATAGTTTGCCATAATTTCATTATTACCCAAATACTTTTTCCATTAACTGAAATATATTGTTGAGAAAGGGACTAGCTTTCTGAAAATGTACATTTTATATTATTTATGGAAGGCTTGCTGACAGGGTGGACATTTTTGGCTAATATTAGCATGTAATGAGCACATGGTGGACCTTCAGTTAGCAACATGATTCAGTTAGCAAGGTGGCTGTGTAGCCTACTGTTTAACAAATATATTTCGAATTTCCTAAAGGTTTTTATATTAATTGATATTTCACTATGACAGAGTGGACATGTTAAGCTTGACAACATCCAGCTACACACATAATATGATTAACATTTCGAAATATAACTTTAAAAACATACTTTGCAACTAGCCAATGTCTCAGCCTCCATTGAGGAAAGACAAAATGGTGGTAGTAATGTCACTGAAAACATCAGAGGGTTTTTAATGGGGCAGTTACCCCTTAATGACAGGGTGGACAGCAATGTCAGGGACACATGAAACATTTTCAATATTATTATGAAAATAGAATATACATGATCAAAATGACGTTTTATCAAATAACTCGTAAAAAAAAACCATATCGTTTTATTTTTAAATGTAGTATAATTTAACCACTTATTACACACATTGTAGTTAGCAGAGCAGTGTGTGGGACATGCCTAAATCCTGTAGATCCAATGAAAAAATAAGGTACAAAATGAAAGGAAACACATTTCAAGAGACCTATCATTGTAGCCTACTGATATGTGAGTAAATGTTTGGCCTTTTATAATAAGACCTCAGAGTTTCATTATTCTGCTCTATATTCATAACTGATTGATTCTGATGGGGGACATCAAAGTTACTTTATAGTGATATTGACCCAACTACTACTACTACTGCTAATAATAATAATAATTACAATGATTATTATTATGATTATTGTTGCATTATGATATTAATATTGTTGTTGTTATAATTATTGTCATATTATTATTAATAACTTATATTCTTTCACTTCACTGATTCATTTTTACTGTCGGATTGCTCGTGTCTTACTAAAGTTGTGAGAGTTACGACAGCACCTAAATGCAGCACTGGCCGCTTGTCGTCATAATGTGTCGTAAGGGAAGTACGCTTTTCTGTGCTTTACGACACTGAATTGGGTCTCACGGTAAACATGGCGCTACACAGTAGAGCCTGCCTGAAGGAGTGAGTCGTTGAGCTGAAGACGGTTTGTTTGTGTTGGTTTCCCCTCTCCTCCCGGTCACACAGAGTCTGAGCAGCAGCGGCTCTCGCTCCGTGCGGGTTAGGCCGGGAACAGACGGGTTATGGCGGCGCAGCGCGGTGTCCTGTTCCAGGAGAAGGTCAGCCGGCTGCTCAGCAGCAGCAGCACGGCAGGACCGGTGCTGAAGCCCAACAAGCCGCTGGTCCTCAAGGACGAGGTGTCCAACCGCAGGGTCAAGAGAGGAGGTGAGGGGGGGCTGTCTGTTTCACAGCACACTTCATAACATCAGGTCATCCAGTATGGATGACATGGGACCAGGTGGACTGCACATTGTTATCATTTGTCCTGCATCCCACAAATCGAGACAATGTCCCTCATTTGATTGACAGTCGCCCATCTAACACTTGCCTCTTTGGTCTAGTTGCAAGCCCTGTAAACCAGGAAATGTTGTAAAACTGCCATTGTTGATCCTAAACATGTCAGAAGGGACTCAGCATCCTCAATGACCCCCAACACTGTCCAGATCTGCAAAGCCATTGTGTTGCTATTGTCTAGAGATGTGCTTGGTATCGTCAAAGAGAAACAATTTTTCACATAAACAATTTGTTCACAACTATCTCACATCAACCATACAACCAAAGTATGTTAATAATAAAGGGAATAAGGCACAGTGGTCATTTGCGTGATCTACTTCTTTAAAGTGTTTGTATCCTGCTGCAGAGGTCTACCGTTATGTTTGTGTAGCTGAAGGTAAAACAAGGAAACATCCTGATTATGACTTCATGTGTGTGTTTGCTCTGACTGGAGCTGCACAGTGACCATCGGACAGGGCAGGGGGCGATGGTAACTCCAGTCAGTCAAAGCTGTCTTTTTCTCCACAGGCGCGTCGTGTGTCACCGAGATCTCGGTCCTGATGGCGTGCTGGAAGCAGAACAGCTTTGTGGAGAGTGTGTGCTCTGCGGAGATGAAGGCCTTTTACAGCTGTGTGGACGAGGCAAAGGTACGTTGACCGCAGCACAAACACACAGCAAGAGGTCAGCATGTCCAAATGAAAATATGCTGAGGAATACTACAGGACCCTGAAGTCATGAGTTTTCCAATGCATCCTGGGTAATGCCACATTCACTGATGTATAACTTAAAAAGTACACACAATTATTTGTCTACAATCTAGGGCTTTTGAATATTGATAAAATATTTTCCACAACATTATTCTGGGGATTTTTTGATGGCGATGGTAAGCACTTAATTGTCAGCATTTGTGTATGGCAGCTATCTCATCAGTTCAGTCAGTCAGTCTAAGTTTTTGTCAAATGGTTTAATGTCAGCTACATGAAACTGGTGTCTGGCCTGTGGAAAGGTGTTGGTCAGCCCTTCCACTAACACTTGCATGACCCATTGAAATATCAAAGTGATCTGACCTCTCAGAGAGCATGAGCAAGCTGTGCTGCAGATGTGCAAACGTTTCCTAGGCTAGTAGTACTTATTTAACCCATTACTTAATAAAAGCACTGCTAACAGTTTTCCTCTCTCACAGGCTGCCAAGAAGAACACGTCTGAGCTGAGCGGCATGCAGGGGGAGCGTCTCCCCCCAAAACAAGCCACCCTCCTGCTGAAGAGATTCCCCAACCTGCGCACAGAGATTTAGGAAACAGACTTTAATGCATAACTCATACAGACCTGAAATGTGCAGACTAAAGAGAATGTCATGATGTTAAGGAGATGCCGACGGCTGTATGACTCAACAACAGAACTACAAATACATCTATTACATTAATAAAGGAAGGAGCTTAAGGAGATCTCATCACAAACACCAGTAGTGCGTCATGGTGCAGACTTTGTATTCACAACACACTGTGTTTTATGGTTTGAAAAATAATGTGACTTTCTCCTTGTGTCCTCATTTTGTCTCAATCCAATTTAGGCAGAGTGGACTCTCTCGGGTCAGAGATGGTATTATTCCATCTGATGCAATTCTTCTTCTTTGGTTTCTTGGCTCCTGGCTGCAGCTTACCGTTATCACTGCACATTAAAATGCCTCGTCATTCCTGTGGTTAAAAGATGTTCAAATAAAAGCACCCTGTAAACACAGATTAGCAGTAAGCAGAGCTCAGTGGGGTTGAGATGGATTTATACTGTTAATAAAATATTCTGACAAATCAGTTGTTTCTTTCCTCTTTCACAGCGGCCCACTTCCATACTCCATACAGCTTTAAAGCCTGAATTGTGTTCACAGTACAAAGTGACAAATCAAATAACTAATCATTGCTAAATATGCTTTGTGTACACTATTTTTCCCAGAATGCATTCTACAAATGGAGGAGGGCTCAGTTATTGAACTTGGTGAGAGAGCTCCAGAAATATCTTGGAGACTAATTTATGAAATCTGTAGAAAGTGTTCTCTTTCCAAAGGGACCACGTGAAGGGTGTATGTTTATCATTTCCCTTTGCAATAACAAGTGACACATTGACTGATTTGTGAAGTAGTTTAGTGAGCACAGTAGGTGTGGTCGCTTCATCTGTCCTCAGCACAGTCCCATCATAATTCTGTCAGAATAATGTTTTGTTTTTTAAAACTTCATCGGCTACATTGTTTTGCTAATGACTGCATTAGTATGTTTACAGTTTTCTTCCATTGCTAACACAAATGACACATAAATCACAATAAAATCTCCAAAACTCTCAGAGCCGGTGACACCAGCAGACTCAATAAACTGATCAGGAAAGCTGGCTCTGTCATCTGCATCAAGCTGTACCCCTTTGAAGCTGTGGTGGAGAGGAGGACACTGAACAAGCTGTTGTCCATCATGGATAACCCCACCCATCCTCTCCACCTGCAGCTGGACAGTCAGATAACCAGAGTTGGGTGTAACAATATTATCATAATACTTTTGTCGGTAACGGAGTAGTGTAACGCGTTGCTTTTATAATTCAGTAATCACACTACAGTTACTAACATTGCCCCGACACGCGTTACTTCGTTACTTTTATAAAATCTGTCATAATCACAGACAGACAAGAGGGGTTTCCGCCGCAGGTTTATATGTACGTAATCTGCGCAATTTGCTCGTCCACATCTCCACGTGCAGTGCTGCATAAACATGGCTGAGTCAGCGATAACTTTCGAGGGGTGGAGGTATGCCCATTATTTTGAGTTCGTCCGAAGAATAGACAGGAATGTGACGGTGAGGTGCAAACTGAAAACTGAAACAGAAGCTGTTATCCACGGCTGTAAACACCACGTCAAACCTCAACAAACACCTGCAAAGAACACATGCTAAGGTGAAGCTAATAGCTAAGGACCCCCCGAACCCCGAGTGAGGATGTTGTGAGTGCGCCGCCTCCGAAGAAACACAAATTAGAATTTGGAGGATCGGTAACCAAAGCAGAGATGGACAGGCTTGTAGCATCCTTCATAGTAGAGGACATGTTGCCCATTTGCACAGTGGAATCACCATCGTTCAGAGATAGACTGCGCAAAATACAGATAGCAGGAGACAGAGGACAGCCACGGTCAGATAGGAAAACATTCAGGAGCTATCTGGATCAGTCTTATGCTACAATGAAACTGAACTAACGAGAACATTTGAAACTTTAGCAGTCTGCGTGATCTGCCTGTAGGGGGCGGGCCGGCCCTGCGAGTAAAGTAACGAGTAAAGTAACGAGTAAAGTAACGAGTAACTTTATGTAGAGAGTAACGAGAGTAGTGTACTTTTTTTTAAAGTAATATGTAATTATTATTATTATTAACGACCCCATCTCTGCAGATAACCCCACCCGCCCTCTCCACCTGCAGCTGGACAGACAGATAACCCCACCCGCCCTCTCCACCTGCAGCTGGACAGACAGATAACCCCACCCGCCCTCTCCACCTGCAGCTGGACAGACAGTGGAGCTCCTTCTCCAATAGATTGCTGCAGCTCCACTGTCACAAGGACCATTATGGGGAAACATTCCTGCCCACTGCAATAACACTGTAGAACAAAGCACCTCTGGCTGGAAGATAACTCTGCTCCATAGCTTCTCTTGATAACTGGACTTAAACTCCCACTCTACATTTTTAGAGTGGGAGTGTCTTGAGTGTCTAGAGTGTCTTGCCCATCCTTGTGCCTCTTCAAGAGACTTTTGGCACCTGTGTGTGGCACCACCGGAAACAGCTGTCACACTGACTCTGCAATAGAAGGAGTGGAGACAAATGAGAGTAAAACAGCTTCGAGCAATGGTCAACTGCATCCCTGAAGTGTTTGTATTTAGTTTCTGCTTTCATTTAATGCTTTTCTACAAATCACAATTGTGAAATATCTGAAGTCTCAATATTAATTCAACCTTACCCAGTCAGTGTGGGTGTGATGTGGCATGGCACAGTTGACTTCTTTGTCAAACACTGATGAAAAAAAAATGCTAATGTTACATCTCAAGTGTCTCATTCACACCAACGGTGTTTCAGGGCCGGTTCGGAGCTGGAGCTTGAAAAGCACCAGGTTTTCCACACCGCAGCGGAGCAGCCTCTTAGCTCCGGAATCCGGTTTGTTTCAAGCACCAACATTTTTTCCGGCTAGAGCAAAAGCACCACATACGTCACGCTTACGTCGAGGCGGGGAGAGAGACAGATCAACTCCTGAACAACAACAAAAAGCCCGCGTTTTATCCAGTTTGTACACAACGATGGAGAGACTTAACAAGCAGCAGTGGTCCACTGGAGACCAAGGCCCTTTCTCATTTCATCAAATCCCCCTCCTCGACTCCTCGGTCCTCCGGTAGTGACCCGGAAATGAATTTTAGCGCGCCATGTTGAAGGACATCTCATTTCTCTGAATGCACTTCGAGGACCGAGGATCGAGCATCGAGGAGGCTCTCTGGAGGAGCTCTAACCGAGGATACACTGATGGGTCCTCCACGGTCCTCCACGGCTCCTTCGCGGATGCATTTCCGAGAACAGAGATGTTTCAAAGAGTTGTGACCAGTGTTGTGCTAGTTACTGAAAACCAGTAACTAGTTACCATTACTAGTTACTTCATTTCAAAAGTAACTCAGTTACTTTACTGATTACTTACACCAAAAAGTAATACTGTGAAAAGTAACGTTTTAGTTACTTAAAAAAAGGGCTATAATGCCCTTATAGCCTTCATTTCAGTACTGTTATTGCATTGGAGAATAATACAATCTGTTGATCAATTTGACATGCATTATATGCAATCTGGATTGCATCGATATTAGCTGGCTTTCCATTTTTGTATATTCTTTCTCCAGGTAGTTGGAAAAAGTTTCCCGTCCCATATGCCGTGTGCCGCCCGGACATGGTATCATGCTAACTAGCTCCCTGAAAGCGGGTGACTCCACTGTAACAATAGCCTGCATGTGTTCTACAACATACCGTGCAATGGCTTTATCGACTTTCCCTGGCCAGCAGTCCCTTGGTTAAAATCCAGCCGCTGTTGCTTAGGTGGAGGTGGAGTGGCGTCGGCTGAGTCTCTGTGGTCTTAGCTACTAGCTTCGTCCCAGCATGTTGTTTCTGCAGATGTTTTAAGAGATTTGAATGACTGGTTTGGGCAGTAGATAGGATCTTTGACCCGCCAGGACACAACTTACATTTAACTAAAACGTTCTTTTCTTTGTGCTCCACAAAAGTGAAATAGTGAGAATATCTCTCAGGTGGAGAAACCTTATTATACATCCATGGGAGAAACTAGACTTGAGCTCCGCCGCCGCCATGATAGTCTTGTTAGTAAACAACACAAACACGCCCACAGCCCGTCTCCGCATGTGACACAGGAAGTATCTAAGTACATTTACTCAAGTACTGTACTTAAGTACAGTTCTCATCTCTGTTCGCCTGGCTGTTGACTATATAAAAAAACTAACGCAGTAACGGAGTAACGCACCATGTAGTAACGGTAACTGAGTTACTGAATTTAAAAAGTAATGCGTTAGAGTACTAGTTACTGCCAAAAATAACAGCGTTACAGTAACGCGTTACTGTGTAACGCGTTAGTCCCAACACTGGTTGTGACGCACGGCCGGACTTATCTCAGCCAATGACAGCTCTGCATGCATCCCCTGGATATTATTTTACAAAACTAAGGCCAACAGGGTGGGTGGAGGGGGTCTGGAGGACGGGCTTGGGCTGACAGCGGAGGACCCGGAAGGGGTCTCGGGCGGACGGCCCAGGGGCAAGGCAGAGATCAAGGATGGGGTCTTGGGCGGACGCCCCGGGGGCAAGGCAAAGTTAAAAAAGGGGGACTCACGCAGACGGCCCGGGGGCAAGGCAGAGTTCAAAAAGGGGGACTCGGGCGGACGGCCCGGGGGCAAGGCAGAGTTCAGGGTGGGGCGAAGGCCAAACAGCTCCGGAGGCCGGGCAGGACCCGGTGTCGGCCGAACAGGAACCGGAGCCGGTGAGACAGGCTTCGGCAGGATCCCCCACGGAAGAGGACCAGGAGTTGGCAGCACCCCCGGCGAGACAGATGATGGCGGGACCCCCAACGGGACAGGACATAGGGTTGGCAGGACCCCCGGCAGGAGAGTAGTCAGCGGGGCCTCCAACGGGACAAGACACAGGGTTGGCAGTACCCCCGGCAGGAGAGTAGTCGGCGGGGCCTCCAACGGCACAGGACTTAGGGTTGGCAGGACCCCCGGCAGAAGCGTAGTCGGCGGGGCCTCCAACGGGACAGGTCAAAGGGTTGGCAGGATCCCCCGCAGGAGAGTAGTTGGCGGGACCTCCAACGGGACTGGACATGGAGCCGGCAGGACCCCCAGCGGAACCTCCATCGGCACAGGACATAGGGTTGGCAGGACCCCCGGCAGGAGAGTAGTCGGCGGGACCTCCAACGGGACGGGACATAGGGTTGGCAGGACCCCCGGCAGGAGAGTAGTCGGTGGGACCCCCAACGGGACAGGACAAAGGGTTAGCAGGACCCCCGGCAGGAGAGTAGTCGGTGGGACCCCCAACGGGACAGGACATAGGGTTGGCAGGACCCCCGGCAGGAGAGTAGTCGGAGGGACCCCCAACGGGACAGGACAAAGGGTTGGCAGGACCCCCAGCGGAACCTCCAACGGTACAGGACATAGGGTTGGCAGGACCCCCGGCAGAAGAGCAGTCTGCGGGACCTCCAACGGCACAGGACATGGGGTTGGCAGGACCCCCGGCAGAAGAGCAGTCTGCGGGACCTCCAACGGCTCAGGACATGGGGTTGGCAGGACCCCCGGCAGAAGAGTAGTCTGACTTGAGTGGGAACTCGAGAGAGGGCTTGAGAGGGAACTCGAGAGGAAACTTGAGAGTTGACTTGAGAGGTGACTTGAAATGAATCTCGAGAGGGAACTTGAACGGAGACTCGAGAGGTGACTTGAGAGGGAACTCGAGAGGAGACTCGAGAGGGGACTCGAGAGGTGACTCGAGAGGGGACTCAATAGGGAACTGGAGAGGGGACTCGAGAGAGGGCTTGAGAGGGAATTTGAGAGGAGACTCGAGAGGGGACTTGAGAAGGAACTGGAGAGGAGACTCAAGAGGAGACTCGAGAGGGAACTTGAGAGGGGATTTGAGAGGAAACTTGAGAGGGGACCCGGGTAGGAACTTGAGAGGGGACTCGGGTAGGAACTTGAGAGGGGACTTGAGAGGGGACTAGAGAGGGGACTAGAGAGGGAACTTGTGTCGGTCGGTACACCGACAGAACACGGGGAGCTGGCGTTGGCTGGAGAGCCAACAAGAGACGAGGTACTGGAGTCTGCCGGTACGCCGACAGGACTCGGGGAGCTGGTGTCGGCTGGAGGGCCAACAGGAGACGAGGTGCTGGAGTCGGCCGGTACGCCGACAGGACACGGGGAGCTGGCGTCGGCTGGAGGGCCAGCAGGAGACGAGATGCTGGAGTCGGCCGGTATGCCGACAGGACTCGGGGATCTGGCGTCGGCCGATGAGTCAACAGGTGACGAGGAGCCGGAGTCGGGACCATGACTGCTGGGGCCGGTACTTGAGCCGGAACCATGGCTGGAACTGGGGCCGGAACCATGGCTGCTGGGCCCAGTACTTGAGCCGGAATCATGGCTGCATGGGCCGGTTCTGGAGCCGGAAACATGACTGTAAGATCCAGTTCTGGAGCCGGAAACATGGCTGTTAGGTCCGGAGCTGAAGCCCGGATCATGGCTGTGTGGGCCGGCTTTGGAGCCGGAATTGAAGCCGGAACCATGGCTGCCGAGGCCGGAATTGGGGCCGGAACCATAGCTGCTGGGGCCAGAACAGGGGCCGGAACCATAGCTGCTGGGGCCGGAACCATGGCTGCTGGAGCCAGAACTGGGGCTGGAACCATGGCAGCTGGGGCCAGAACTGGGGCTGGAACCATGGCTGCTGGGGCTGGAACCATGGCTACTGGGGCCGGAACCATAGCTGCTGGGGCCAGAACTGGGGCTGGAACCATGGCTGCTGGGGCCAGAACTGGGGCTGGAACCATGGCTGCTGGGGCCAGCACTGGGGCCGGAACCATGACTGCTGGGGCCAGAACTGGGGCCGGGACCATGGCTGCTGGGGCCAGAACTGGGGCTGGAACCATGGCTGCTGGGGCCTGTACTGGAGCCCAAAGCATGGCCTCCGGGGCTAGGGCTGCTAGCCTGGACCTGCGACTCCTTCTCTTAAGAGCCTTTTGGAGGCTCCGTGGACCTTCAAAAGCCAGATGAGTTCCAGAGAATGGCTCCTGGACAGGGGCAGGAACTGGGGAAGAAGCAGAGGCCTACTCCAGACGGAACACACCGAGGCGTACGACGCCAGGTTGGGAGTTGGGAGGCACGGTGCTAGCATGCCCGGGGCTAGCAGGCCGGGAATCACACACCGAGAGGAAGTCCAAAATCCAGCCAGGTAAGAACTTCACTACCTCTGGCTTCTCCATAGCCATCTGGTGTGCCTCAGCCATAGCAGCCTCTCGCTGCTGAACCCTGATCGCTCCTATCCATCGATGAGCGCAGACAGACAAAAAAAAGGTAACATCCAATAGTTCCTGCTCAAAGGGATCTGCTGGGCCCATATGTCAGGTCGGTTCGTAATGTTACGGTGTGTGCAGGAAGCAGGACCCAAATGCAGATTTAAGTGACAAAAAAATCCTTTATTTCAAGGATATAATATTAAATAAAGACTAAACAGAACACTCACCGAGGAACAAGTCATATCACAAGACGAACCGACAAAGACAGACAGAAAAACCAGAACTTAAATACACACAAGACTAATCATACAAACAAGACACAGGTGAGGAGGGAGGAGAAAACACAGGGACACCAGGAGTGGAGTGCACCAGCTGGGCGTAAGCTGGGCGTAACTCTACGTCCGACGTAGAACCGAAGGTTAAGACCAAACTAAAGTTATGACTAGTGCACCACTTAGACTTAAGCCCTGTATGCGTTGCGCCCGGCTGTAACTTTTACGCCTAGTATGGAGCAGGCGTAAATCGGAAAGACAGACTAGTATCCATAGTAACGTAAAACAGGCAAGAAGGATATTAACGATGGCAGGGCATCTTGTTTACATGTTTAACAATGAAAGGGCATTAAGAAGAGTCTCAATTTCTCGTTCTCCAGCTCAATTTTTTCGTGATCCGCTCTCAATTTGACGGTCTCCACCTCCACATGAACGATTTCTTTCTCCGTCAGTTCCCGCTGTAGCTCTGACAAATCCCTCTTTCTCTTTCGGGGTGTAGCCATTGGGGATTCCCCTTGAGTCATCGCTGATGCTGTGTGTGTGGGAATTCCCTCTTCTCTGCGGTCCTCTGAGTCTGTAAAATGGTAAAATGGCGTTGCTTGGCAACAATTACTGTTTCACGTGTATTCACGTGGACGCGCATCTTAAGACCAGGCGCAGCTACGCCCGAGACTAGTCAGGCTTGGTGCACTCGGTGTAAATTCGAATCACTACGTCGGACGTAGCTAAGCCCGACGTTAGAGTTAAGCCCTACTTTTTTACGCCCAGCTGGTGCACTCCACTCCTGGTGAACACAATCGGGTAAATTAGACACACCAGGGAAACTAACGACAGGGAACCACAAACAGATCTGTATCAACTTCAAAAACCTACTGCTCACTTACAAAGCCCTACATAACCTGCCCCCCCCCCCTCCTATCTGGCTGACGTTCTTCAGGAGTACACTCCCTCTCGCTCCCTCCGCTCCTCCTCTGCTGGTCTGCTGACTGTCCCCACCCCACGCCTCGTCACCATGGGTGCTCGGGCTTTTAGCTGCACTACTCCCAGACTCTGGAACTCCCTCCCCCCGCACATCCGAGAGTCAGACACAATCACCATATTCAAATCCCAATTAAAAACCCACCTGTTCAAATCTGCTTACTCACCCCATTATATGTTTCATTTGTGTCCACTTGACTGTCTCCTCCATGATTTCCTGTTTGTGTTTGTATCATGTTCTGTTGCCTATTAGCATTTTTTTTATTATTTATTTAAAAAAAAAAAAAAAAGTTTAACAAATTGTACAGTGTCCTTGGGTGTCATGAAAGGCGCCTAAAAATAAAATGTATTATTATTATTATTATTATTAGATCTAAACAAGACAAAAGACAACGCAGACAGAAAACCAAAGACAGATCTAGACAAGACAAAACACAACACAGACAGATCTTGACATATCACGGTTTTTGTTTATCGTTTCAGATACAGTAGCACCTATTGCAAATGAGAAAAGGATCTAAAAGTTTTCTTCAAGTGTGTATCTTCTTGGTCGAATGCACTTATTGTAAGTCGCTTTGGATAAAAACGTCAGCTAAATGTAATGTAATGTAAAAGTGGGTAAAGATAAAACTGCAGTAATATACTGTTTTACTGTAAAATTATACTGTATAAACTACAGTAATTTATTTTTTGTTCACAATACAAGTATTGTATAATCACAGTAAAATATTGTTTTTGAGATTACAGCAACCTACAAAATTACAGTAATATACAGTAAAATAAAAATATGGCACTGATTTTATTACTGTAAACTAAATACAGGATCGCTACTGTAAAGTAAAAATACAGTAACTTGTTAGCAACTTTGCTGCCAGTAATTTACTGTAACATCCCCTGTAATTTTTTTAACAGTGCACATAATAAAATACACAACAGCTGTAGCCTGATTATATGCTTTAGGAGCTGTATGTGCGTGGTACAGTGTGTGCGTAGATGCAGCGGACAGACAGGTCTCAGTTGGTTTGGTGTCCTCTGCTTACTTTTAATACTTGTAAATAAAACTTTTGGCCCGTAATTTATTTTCCTCATTGTAGCGATCAGAGAGGGGGGGGATATATCCAGTCTCTGATAGTGTTACGTTATTATGAGAGTGCTCTGTTTGATTCTGAAATTGTATATATTTATATAAATATATATATGTGTGTGTGTGTGTGTGTGTCCGCATCTGTAGCCTGTTATTGTCTCATTATACTGATGGACAGATGTGTTCATGACGACTTATATTTACTTTGATTCATTCACAGTGCGGTATAATGAGAGGCTGCTGTGCCTCCTGTCATCATTAATGGACGTCTCTTTAAAATGACCGCTCAGAGGAGAGGAGTTCTCATTTCTCTAACCGCCTGCTGCTTCCCCTCCTCTCTCCTCGGCTCGCATCTCCTGTGGGCGGGACTAAGTCTCGAGGATAGGAGTTAGAGAAATGAGAAAGGGCCTATGGAGAGGCGAAGTCACGCCCATCTACTTCCGGACCATGGGACCCCGGAAGCGAAAAATTTACATTGAATTCAATGGAGAGAGAACACGTATCTTTTGATCCCGTTTGAATTGTGCCACGAACTACACATATGATGTTTGTCAGTCTTAAACAATCATTTCCATGTCAAAAAAGTCACATTTTGTCGTAAAACTGCTGAAATATAAGACTATGAAAAATACGCTACTACAAAGACTACAAATCCCAAATCCCATTCTGGGTCGCGTAAGTGATGTCACAGGCATGCTCGGTGATTTATAATAAGACTCGTAATTAAAGCGAAGAAGAAGAAGATCTCATAACTGATTTATTCCCTCCAATAAATTATAGATCGCTAAAAATAAATTCACTTTTACAAGATGCCTGTGTGCTTTGTACCAGGTTGTAGTCATAAAAGTGATCATACCACTTGCTCCTTCTATCGATTCCCGTCTGATGAAAGGACCAGGAGTCGCTGGATCAGACATATCAGGTAATATCATAGGTAATATACATGTTGTGCATGGAACATAGTCAAGTTAGCTACCTAGCTAGTAGCGACGAGTAGCGAGCACGTTAGTTAGCATTACATTACTTAGCCTTGTCATTTTTAGTAGCCTTACCATGAAGTTATTATTTTATTACATGAAGTAAACCAAAATGTTAAACAGTAACCAAACATGATGGTAAGTATTTCGTGAAACATTTGAAGAGTAGCCTACTGCGCCCTCCACCGGGTGCTAAGCAAGCAGTTCAGGGAGAGTCGAAGGCAGGCAGGGAGCTTTGCATGACATTCTTCTGGACGTGTTTCATTGTGATGACAATCTGTTTGTTGGAAAGACAGTCGTTGTGTGCTTATTGAGAGAAAATTGTTAGAAGAGATAATTATTCAAAGTGTTGTTACTTTCAAGTGTTGTTACTGACCTTTTTCTCTTTTATTTTCTTTACCTCACCTGTAACTGCTGAGACGTTGAGGAACATGCACACTGACCTGCTCTGGCAACCTGATTTCCACTGTACGTAATAGTATTTGGTTATGATATATTATTTATATACATCAAAGGCACAATGCACCCCCCAGAGACACACATGTATTGAGTGTGATATTTTGCATAGGTCATGTGAAATCATCTTTACATACTAGAAAACTGTAGGAGCGGCAACTTGTTTTGAAATTGAATTTTTAATATCCGATAATAAAGTTGATCTGTTTTCTTTATTCTTCTCTCTTCCCAGCTCCATCACCATTCTCTGTTCCTGCAGGTCCTGCTTGCTAATCAATGCTCATATTTTTTTACACAATTACAAATAAAGTCATTGTATTGTATGACATGAAGTTGTGCTTCATTCGGAGTCAATAATAAATTCATTCTGCCTTCAACTGCGCAATGATTGTGGACTGCACCGACATCCATGTAGCTGCCCCCCAGTAAGATGAACCAAGCAAAGAGGGTCCCCATCATGCCCAAGGACATCCAGCTGGCCTGCCGCATCCGCGGAGAGAGGGCTTAGACTGACCTGAGACCAGCACACCCAAACACAACAGCTCTTTTAAGAGCCACATACATTTTCAAAGAGTTGCAATCCTACGTTATTATAATGATTAAACTGGTTCATGTATCACTTAGTTTACTGAACCGTGATGAATGAAAGAAATTAGTGAGGTAGTGGTTTACTGAAGTTACAAAGACATTAATATATGAGTAACAGGTCAGTGTAAACACAAGCTTCTGTCAATTATGGATCATTCAAACTATTTATATAAAAATATGTAATAAAGTTCTAAAACAAGTATTCGGTATATTCCTTGATAGCTTTTGGAGAAGGTTGTTTTTAAGTTTAGTAAAATCTATCGTTTCAACTGTTTCACTTTATAAAAAGGGAACAGGTGAGTAGAGCATCATTGAGTTTCTTATTCGGTCAGTAAATTATCCAAATGAATGTTTTTCATTATTTTAGTCAACCCTAAACAAATTGATTGTACCTTTTAATGATGACCTTACATGGTCGGCAAAGTTAAATTAACTTCAGAAAATCAAATCTGTTCTGAGAAAAAACTAATAAATGTTTAAAGATAGGAACTTGCCATCCCACTGAAAAACAGTCCGTAGAGATTTAAAGGCGTAGTTGTAGTTCAGTCCAACGTTTCATTTGGATTCATTTGACAACAGTCAACTATTTTCATAAAGAATATATATATTTTTCAAAGTCAACTTTATTGTCAATCTTACTCAGTTTGAGAGATCAAAAAGACATTTAAATACAATTATACAATTTACAGATATGTATACAAATATATATATCCTATATACACCATCATGTATAATGATGGTGTATGATGTAGAAGGAAGTGTGGTAGATAACAAGTAAATATAGAGTTACATACAGATCCATGTTACAGCAAAAGATGGAATAACTAAGAAGCACGCAGTATAATAATAATTACATGCAACAATTAAATAACTGCTCAGCATCTCCACCACAATCCCAATCTGCTGTGTCCTGTTTTCCTCTCCTCTGCATAACACCCCATCACACATACCAAACACAACGCAGAGTCCGAGGGTGTTAAGAGTATGTTTATTGAAATGTCCTCCTCTCTACTGGCCAACACAGGGAGCATATGCTGGGTGTAGAATTGTTCCAGGAGGAGGAGATTTCCATGCCATGCAGGGTCTTTGGGGATGGGGATGATGATCGCCTCCTTCGTGGTCCACACAACAAAGTAGCAGAGACTCCGGTCTGTGATGTGCAGCTGCCCTTGGACCTGGTGCCAGTATGGGTGATTCTCCTTGAGAATATATGACCCACCCTCCTCACGGAGACAGAAGGATGGTAACTGGACTGCCTCCGTGATGGTCATGTTCCTCTGGCTGTGTGGACACTTCACCTCCAGCAGGGCAGATGGCTGCACAAGTCCATCGGGTGATGCTCCCAGAACACCCGACTCACTCACAAAGAGACCAGACTCGATTCGAACACTGTCACTTGATAGGCCTCCACAAAAGCCTTCACCCCTTCGGCCTCGTTTACAACCCCCCAGTTGACAGTTGGCGATGTCTCTAGCCAGTGGGTTGTATGTCTCCTCTCGCTGTTGGTAAAGTTGAGACACCGGCTGGACTACTTTGGAAGTGCCAGGCTTCCTCCACTGGCACTCAACATCTGTGGAGCTGATCTGCCACATGGCAAATATTGCCAATGCTGCAGCGTGGCTGCATTTGTACATCTCCTGTGCACAATCACAGACAGCGCTCTGCATCGCGCCATCGTCTCCCATGCAGATCTGTAAAAATAAAGTAAGTACCATTTGTTAGCATGCTATAATAGATTGAATGAGCAATAATACAAGGATGGTCCGGATCTGGGGGTGGGAGGGTTTATTTTTCCATAGTTTTGTCCTCTTGTCTGTTGTTATTGTTTGTTTTTCTGTATTTTTTGTAATTTGTGTTGTATTGGTTGTGATTGTACATTGTATTTTTCTAAATGTGTATGAATACGTTTTTGAAAAACATTTGATCAACAATAAAAAAGGATTTGGTCAGGATCTAGACTCAGTGTGTAGTTTATTAATTAATCAATGCTCTCTACATTAGGAAAACACATACCGGTGTACCAGAGGGAGTCACACACAGCTGTGACTAGATAACCAAAATCCTTGAATCGACACACAGCAAATAAACTCAAATGACACAACGAGAAAAAGGAGATCACACATACAGTATAGTCGATATAAAACTGGCCGCTTCAATCTGAAGAGCAACTAAAACAAAACACGGGAGTGTACCTTGTTCTTGTGAACACTAATGTTATCCACAGCATACACAGAGACCACGAAGTTCTTAAGGAGAAAACTAGTTGCTAAAACAAAACACGTTAGTGTACCTTGTTAGCTAATGTTAGCTAGCTGACATTAACGTTACACATTGCACTCATATTACTCACCGAAACCTTGTAAAGCCGGTCCCGCATGCTGGCTCTTACAGAACCGACTAACTCCCCTTTCATATAGGTACAGCTCTCAACGTGCCCAGACTTGTAGTGATTTTCACCTCGTAAAATACTTTTATTCTCATTCTGAAAGAATGTGGTGAAATGTGCTAACGTGACGGCCATCTTTATGTTGGTGACGCGTATTGTGCGAGACGAGAGACCTGTAGTTCACTGAGCGGTTTCACACGAAAAAATGTGTAACTTCACAGTTTTACGACACATTTTTATTTTTTTTACTTGCAAAATGTTCTTTTAAATTGACAAACATCATATGTGTCATTCGTGGCACAATTCAAACGGGATCAAAAGATAACCTTTCTCTCTCCATTGACTTCAATGTATAATTTTCCGCTTCCGGGGTCCCATGGAGGCTTTCGGAAGGGGAGGGACTTCGCCTCTCTATGTCATGGTGAATACAGTCGCTGCTTTGTTTATGTCTGTATGACGTTGTTGTGAGTGTGGACGGAGCAGCTACAGGTTAGTTTAGCCTGATCGATCCGATTCCGATAGGATTTACATGGAGAAACGGCCCGCCCCCTCTCCAGCGTCTTGTTTGAATGACAGGAGTAAACACAGAATTAATGCTTTATTAATTCATGGTTTTTAACGGGCTTATCTCCATGTAAATACTATGGTAGACCACCCAATATTCACATTGCTCTAATCGCTCGAGTTTCACCGTGGCTGTCAGCTGTGTTTGCTCCTGTCATTCAAACAAGACGCGCTGAGAGGGGGCGGGGCATATCTCCATGTAAATTCTATGGGAGATACCAACTACAACAAAATGAACATATTTGACCGTGATTTAATTGTAATACACGTTTCAAAGTGATGCCGATTAGTAAAAACCATGAATTAACACTTTGACAAGACGGCAGGCGAAAAGCTTTTAAAATGAGTGTTTTCTGAATGGAATCGGATCCATCAGGCTAAACTAACCTGTTGCTGCTCGCCTGCTCCATCCACACTCACAACAACGTCATACAGACATAAATAAAGCAGCCTTTTTTAGGGTGAAGGCTGTAGAAGTTGTCAATATTTCTTAATACATGCATGTGTGTATGTACAAGGAATACACAATGCATAGGCAAGTGGTGGCTTTATTTATGACCACAGCATGTACAGTGAACATGTACGTTGCATGCCGACTAACAACTGAATGCCTATAGGCTATTACCTTAACACGTCACCGTGTGACGCACCAGCTACGGTGGCCTGCAAAGGACAAACTTAATCATATGAGAATGATCTACATCCCTTCTCTTTAGCTGATGTTTCTATCTGAAAGTAAATAACATTTAAGGCAGATGATATTGAACATTCCTTTAGCATTTGGTGACACAAACAATAAACCATTACTAAATACCTTACCAGGTAACAGGACAAGGAAATGACTAAACATATCACTTTAACAAGATTGTCCAACAGTGTTACTGCACATATTTAGGGTTTGGTTTGCATGTGCGACCTGATCGTGTTATGTATGGTGTGTCACTGTTGTTGCAAGAGAAATGTGATGTGTGTCTTGGTAGTGAAGGGGAACTGTTCTGTGTCAGCCTGCTGTTTCTCTCAGGTGTGTGTGGTGTGTGGGGTACACAGTCCATCATAGAGGGGTCGAAATCTTGAGGCTGCTGTTGCTGGGGCGACGGCTCGGGAACAGGAATGATGTGACGACGATTCCGTCTGTATGAAGTCCCGTTGGCTTGGATTATGTAAGAGCGTGGTTTCTCGCTCACTTCCTTGACAACGCTAAGCCGATCGTATCCTTTTGGGGTCTGCATCCTGATCACTTGTCCCTCTGCCAGGGGTTTCAGAGGAGAACTTGAGATGTCATATTGGCGCTTTAGGATGAGCCGCTTGTTGAGGAGTTGTGTTCTGATTAGTTGTGCATCTTTTGGGTTTGGCTGTAACAGTTTGGTGCTCACAGGGATGGCTGCACGTGTTTGTCGCGACATCAGGCGTTCAGCAGGAGAGCCTAACGTCAGATCACGGGGAATGTTTCTGAGATTTATCAGGTTGAGGAAGACATCTGTGCCATCTCTGTGTGAACGTTCCATCAACTGTTTTGCACTGCGGACTGCTCTCTCTGCTAGTCCGTTTGACTGTGGGTATTCAGGACTGCTGGTGATGTGAACAAAGTCCCACTGTTTTGCAAAGTCCTTGAAATGCTGACTGGTGTACTGTCCAGTAGGGGTGTAACGGTTCATAGAAGTCACGGTTCGGTTCGTACCTCGGTTTGGAGGTCACGGTTCGGTACAACAAGAAAAAGCAAAAAAAAGTCCCAAATGCATAATTCCAGGTTTGTTGTTATTTATTTTTTTAACAGTAGTGCACGTTTCAGTTTCAAAGTAAGGAACTCTAACATTTGGAATAATTAACTGTAGGGCTGTGCAATTAATCGTATTTTAATCGCGATTACGATTATGGTTTGCGACGATTATGAAAACAGCATAATTGACAAAATACGATTATTTTGCTGGGTGCGCTTTCGCCCCTCCCTAAAAGCCCACTCGGCCACGTGGGAGTGACAGGTGTTGTGAGTGTTCAGCGCGAGTGAAGATGTCAGAACAAGAGCAGCAACTCGTTAAAAAGAAGGGTAAAATTATTTCCACTATTTGCAAGTACTTTGTCATTACATTTCACATCGCTAAAGATATGTGCCCAGTTAGCACTGTTAACAACCAGGGCTTTAAGCATCTTGTCAACACGTTGGACAAGCGTTACGCGATGCCGTCTCGGTATTATTTCAGCAAGTCTGCGCTGCCTGCGCTATATGACAAATGCCGTGGGGAAGTTGAGAGAGATGTGGCTTCAGCTGACTACTTTGCTACCACAACAGACCTATGGTCTAGCCCAGGGGTGCCCAACCAGTCGATCGCGAGATGTGTCTACAAATAGAACAACAACATTCTGTTTTATCGTTAATGTCCTGTAACATAATCTTCCTGTGCCAGAATAATGCACTTGAACGCATCAAAGCTTTGTGATTGGCCGGCGTCACCCCATGTGTCGGGGCGTGGCTGAGGGTCTTCAGTACAGGTGGCAATATTGTCACCTGCCTGCGCTCATCTCTGAAACCAGACCATGTCAACAGGCTGGTGTTTCTTGCAAAACATCTTTAAGAGATGACATGAGCAGCCCTACCAGCATTTGCCATGGTGGCCAACACATTTTTATTTGGTCTTAAATTGTAGTTCAACATTTATTTCCTGTTACTTCTGGACCATGACGGTTGGCCAGCCTTCAACGTTTAACTGAGTGGAATAATTAATATGTTTTACCAAAATGTTGGCTATATGTTAAGGAGTTTTCAGTAGGTTGTGACAGTGCACTGCAACATGTTTGATTTCATTTATTTTGGTCTAATTTATTTTTATTTATCATATTAATAATATGTTTAGTATGGTTTTGGAAGTGTGCTCCAACATATTTGTTGATCTTGTTTATTGGTAAAATATTATTTGTTTTAAAGTTCAATAAATGGTCAATGAATAATCGTCAAAATAATCGTGATATCAATTATTGACCCAAATAATCGTGATTATGATTTTTGCCATAATCGCACACCCCTAATTAACTGTATTAAATAGTTAAAAACAAACCATAAACAGTACCACACACACTCAGATGGCCATATTATCTATAATGGCTGATGTCAAACAAAAAGGTTTCATCAAGCTGTAAAACTAAAAAGAATGTCTTGAAAATATTACATCATAAATAATAAGAAAGTGTTTCAAGAGCGCATAGTCGTTGAAAAACATATGCCAAAAGCTTCCGTTATTTATTTTGGTCTCACGACTCTCATGTCTCTTGGCTTCTTAAAAACAGCGGGGATCAGCTGCTGAACTGCTGCTGTCTTTAGCCGGGCTCCGGTGATTGGCAAATCTGGGTGATGCCTTCTGATATGAGTTAGCATGTTTGGCGTGTGTTACCATTAGCATACCGCACCGCTGTCTAACAACGCAGACACACCGTCCTCGTCCAATCCACCACTCGTCCGATCCACCACTCGCACACTTCATCGTTATTGTAGTCCACAGGGAACCCGAAATGTTCCCACACAGCTGATGTAAAAGAAGCGGTGGGTTCTAGCTCCTGTGTGTTATCTGAAATCGCCATACTAACTTTTCTTCTTCTTGTATTTTGTTCATTTGTTGTTGTGTTTCTTCTTCTTCTTCATTTGTTGTTTAAGGGCGGCTGGCAAACAGCTTTTAGGCGCAATACCGCCCCCTGGATTATATATAGTGTAGTGGATACTGCCCTGAAGGACAGACTTTTTTCCCACTCGTAAAAAAAAAGGCGTATTCGTCGTGTGACTGCATGTGCCGAACCATGACGTCCGAACCGTAACGGTACGGGACGAATACGGATACCATTACACCCCTACTGTCCAGCATTATCAGAGATGAGTGTGTGTGGTGTGCCGAAAACAGAGAAATGTCTCTTCAATTTAGTTATCACAGTTGATGAGGTCACATCCCGGAGAAGGTCGATTTCAAACCAGCCAGAGTATGAGTCAACCAGCACCTGATACCGTTTTCCTTGCCACTCGAAGATGTCTGTTGCCACTGTGGACCATGGGAGATCTGGCACAGGATGAAGCTGGAGGGGCTCCTTTTGCTGATGGGATCTGGTGCTGTTGCACACTGCACATGAAAGCAACTCCTCAGTGATGTCTCTAGACATTTCTGGCCAAAAGATGATGCTTCTTGCTCTGCGTTTGGTTGCTTCAATGCCGGGGTGTCCTCTGTGCACTATTTTGATGTACTCTCTGTGCAGGGACTGAGGAATGACAGTTTTGTGGCCTTTCATGACAATTCCCTCTTCTACTGTCATTTCATCTCTGTAGGGAAAGAAGAGACGGACAGCAGGTTGGAGCTGATTCTGTCGGATGGGCCATCCTCTATTAATGACTGCACTGAGGGCTTGCAGATCTTCGTCCTCTGCTGTGTGCTTTCTGAGTTCTTCCAGGCGGGCTGTGGAGATGTAGCTCACAGACATAACTTCATAAGCATCATTTTCAGCAGGGCTTTGAGATGTTTGTGCGGTTGGGGCATGTGAAAGAGTGTCTGCTACATACATATACTTGCCCTTTTTGTACACCAAACTGATGTCGTAGCTCTGCAGCCGGAGCAACATTCTCTGCAGACGGGCAGGGGCTGTGTGGATGGGCTTCTTTAAGATAGTCACTAAAGGTTGGTGGTCAGTCTCCACCACTACAGGCTTTCCATACACATAGTCTTTGAATTTTGTACAGGCAAACACGACAGCTAGCAGTTATTTTTCAATTTGTGCATACCTCGTCTCTGTGTCAGTGAGGGTGTGTGATGCAAACGCTACTGGCCTGCCATCTTGCATGCACGCTGCTCCAAGTCCGTAGCATGACGCATCACAGGTGAGCGTGACTGGTCTTTTGACATCATAGTATGACAGGACAGGTGGACTTGATAAGCATGATCTAAGAAGGTCAAATGCATCCTGATGCTGCTGGAACCAACACCATGCAGTGTCCTTGTGGATGAGTTTTCTCAGTGGTGCTGCGATGTCGCTGAAGTTCGGGATGAACTTGCCGAGGTAGTTAACCATACCGAGGAAACGCTGTAGTGAGACAACGTCTGTGGGGACTGGCATGTTAGTGATTGCATCTGTCTTAGAAGGGTCTGCCTTTAGGCCTTCACTTGTGAAAATGTGACCTACATATCCTACATGATCCAGGCGAAACTTGCACTTGGCTGGATTCAGCTTCAGGTTGACTTCTCTCACTCGTTCCAGCACCTTCTTGAGGTTGGCATCATGCTGCAGCAACTCCGCGGCCACCAATGATGATGTCGTCAACGATGACAGAACATGGGTAACCTGCAAACAGCTGTTCCATCGAGCGTTGAAATACCTCACTAGCAGAGCTAATGCCGAAGGGCATCCGTAGGAATCTGTACCGCCCAAATGGAGTACTGAAGGTTGTCAACATGGAGGATTTCTTGTCGAGACGTATCTGCCAGAAAGAGCTTTTAGTATCTAGCACAGAAAACACTTTTGCTCCTGACATCTGTGCTGCAACTTCTTCTACTGTTCTCATAGGGTGATGTGGTCTTTTCAGCGCTGTGTTGAGGTCTTGTGGATTGATACAGTCTTATTTCCTGCTTGTCTTTTTTGTGTGCTGCCACCATAGATGAGACCCAGTCTGTGGGCTCAGTAACTGGTATAATGACACCTATGTTTTGCATGCGGTTAAGTTCAGCTTTAACTCTGTCTTGCATTGCAATAGGAATGCGGTGGGCAGGTCTCACCACAGGTTGTACACTAGGATCAACTGTCATGGAGTAAGTGATTGGTAGTTCTCCAAGTTCATCATCAAACAGGTCTTTGTACTGCATGAGTGTCTGTGTGGTGAAATCCGTGTTGCTTTCCGCAGTGATCTGGTGGACATCTTTGCTCAATGTGACAATTCCCATGTCCACGCATGCCCGAAATCCCAGTAGTGGCTGCACATCTTTGTTCACTATGAAGAAAGGCAACGAATGGTGCTGCTCCTTTAAGCTGCAAGGCAGTGTGACCAGGCCTTTGGTCTCAATCCTGCTTCCTCCATAAGCAACAAGGTTTATAGCAGTCTCTTGCTTCACAAGTTGCTCGCCATTGGTCACTTGTGTGAACGTTTCTTGAGACAACACATTGCATTTAGCTCCTGTGTCAACTTTCATTTCAGTTGGTATGCCATTAATGTGAATTGTAACAAATCCTTCTTCTTTGTCTTTAGCTTGAGGATTAACACTATCAACACGTCTTTCGATATCTACGCCATCCACGTAGAACGTGTCTTCTCTGTGTGTTGTGGGCTCTTCCACTGTTACTTCATGTACAGACTGGTTACAATGATTTCTATTTGAATGACTGTAGCTGCGTGGTTTAGACTTGCAGCATTTTTTGTAGTGATTCACTTTTTCACAGTTATGGCACTTTTGCCCGAAAGCTGGACACTTTTCTCGCATTGCTGCCTCCGTAATTATTACAGTTAGAGATGCTCTGGGAGTGAGCGAGTGACTGTGGCTTTGGCTGATACCTTCTGCTAGAAACAGGTCTCACTGCATCAACACTGGTAGCTTGAACGGCTAACGTCCTGCTGCTTCCTCTGTCATTTCGTGTATACGGCAGACTGAAACAGCTTTAGCAAGTGTCAGTTCACTGTCTCTCAACAGAGTTTTTCTTAAAGAATCATTGATTATGCCACATACTATTCTGTCACAGATTAGTTCCTCAGCTAAATCTCCAAAATGGCAACTTTTAGCTTTTATCTTCAGATCGCTGATGAATGACTCAATGCTCTCACCTTGCTTCTGATTTCTTGAATGAAACTTGTGCCTTTCCATTATTTTGTCATGTTGAGGGTTGCATATTTCACTGAATTTCCGTATCAAACAGTCTGGGTCCTCCCTTGATTCAGCTGGGGAGATCACCGCACCGTCGGCGCCTGGCGCGCGCACTTCAGCTGCATACATAAAGGATCGTTCACGTTCAATGGCTTCTGGTCCAGCGAGATTGAGGAGGATGTAAGCCCTAGTCCTGGCAGCCTTGTCTGGGTGCGCTGCGGCGATGAAGATTTCATATTCCCTCTCGAAGATCCGCCAGCTCTCCGCGACGTTTCCTTCAAACGTAACAGGGTCCGGACGGCGAAATCCATCCGCCATTGTAGCTGGGGCTAGCTTTAGCCAGCTAGTTAGCACGGTCCGTGGAAAAAAATTCTCCAGACGTCTTCTGACACCATGTAGAAGTTGTCAATACTTCTTAATACATGCATGTGTGTATGTACAAGGAATACACAATGCATAGGCAAGTGGTGGCGTTATGTATGACCACAGCATGTACAGTGAACATGTACGTTGCATGCCGACTAACAACTGAATGCCTATTACCTTAACACGTCACCGTGTAACGCACCAGCTACGGTGGCCTGCAAAGGACAAACTTAATCATATGAGAATGATCTACAAGGGCTACTTTCAAAAAATAAAACAAGTCGGGGGCTACTTTTACTCCTCTTTTGTTGTTGTTGCAGTGTATATATTTAGCACATTTTAACATTATGATATGCTGATCTTTAACCTTTGCGTGCTGTTTGGGTCTGTGGGACACGTTTGCAGTGTTTACTAAAAGAAGATGTATGCAATTTAATTATTTTAACCTGCTTTATTTGGGGGTGGACGGGCCTCACCTCTGGGGGTTATTCCCTATCTTTATTCAAGAGCGTGGTATTTAAATTTGAGAGCATACTTTATTGATTTATTTCCCTCAAACCCTGTCCTCGCACTCAAATAGTGCCTGCTTGCGCTTAGATTTGCTCTGCTTCTGCTCAAACTGTATGCTTGCACTCAGATATATTGCTGCTTACAGATTTCCTGTGTTCCAGTTTAAAACCTTCTCCTCGCACTCAGGCTGTTTCTGTGCGCTCGTGAAATGTCTGCTCTCAGATTTATTCTGTGCTCGCTCGAAACTTTTGTGCAACAATCCTGTCAAAATCCCTCAACCAATAGGAGGCCAGGTGTCCTTGCGGGTGCGTTCGCTTTACTTATTACAGCGTCCCGTAAGGGCGGTTACTCTTTGGTTTAGGGGGGGGGGGGGGGGGGGGGGGTGGGAAGCACAGTTGGGGGGGGGGGGGGGGGGGGGGGGGTGGGAAGCACAGTTAGTATATATATACCAGCACTTTACATAATTGCTACGTTCAGTGGCGGACTGGGACTAAAAATCAGCCCGGGAATAAAATAAATTCGTCCCTCCGTTGCCTTCTGCACAAAACATAGTGCAACAACAATAACAACTAGCGAACATATTAACAGTGGCGTTTCTAGGTGTACAAAACTGGGGGGGCAGAAAGAGGTCGGGGGAGAGAGAGAGAGAGAGAGAGGGGGGAGGCAGAGAGAGGGAGGAGAGAGAGAGGGGGGACAGAGAGAGGGGGGGAGGAGAGAGAGAGGGGGAGTGTCAAATTACATACTGAAGACCACAGGAGCAACACTGTGAGCGCATACATTTACGTACACAGCGTGGGGATGTCATAGTAATGCACCTTCATACATGGAGTAAAGGTCACCATCACAAAGTAATTCTTAACAATAACAACAACCGTAATGCTTTAGCATTAAAACACCATAGACTGTAAATATAAGGAAAACACAGACACTCATCATCGAGGTCACAATATCAATCGATCCAGCAGAGGCAAAACACAGAAGATCAACAAAATATATGACATAAATGAACTTACCAAAGCTGAAGGCTCACTTGAAAAGAAAAGCGGCACGGCGGTCCTTCCTCTGACAGAATGTGTCTATCACTTTGGGGATGAAGTCCTGTAGTTGCTGGATCAACTGGCTTTCAATTGAAAGCATGGCCAATGCGTTAAGTCGCGGCTGTCGCATGGTGTTGCGAGTGAAAGTCTTTATCCTTTTGAGGGTGGAAAAGTTCCTCTCTGACTCGGATGTCGTCATCGGAGTTGTCACTATTATTTTGACCAAAATAACAGTCTCAGCAAACGTTTCCTCCAAGTTGTTCTCGTGAATGGATTTCAACAGAGACAGGGCAGTGTTTCCAGTGTGAAGCTCACTGTGGCGGTAGAGCGTGGTCAGCTCAGACTTCAACTTCTCCTTGTTTCCCAACGCAGGCCACAGTTTCACGGCGCAGTCAAGCTCAGGTGTAGGAAATGACAGGACATGCTGTGGGAAGAATGAGCTGTCAACAAGCTTTGCAGCGATCAAATGGTCACTCTGTGAGAACCTCTGTTCCACCTGTGAGATGACTGTGTCACAAGCCTCCTTCATCACCGGCGCTGTGCTGCTGACTCGTCGGCCTGGCTCGTCTGTTCCATCATGAGCAGTGGCGGCCAATGCATCAGTTTTCTGCCTCATTTTCTGAACATTTTCCTTGAAACGGCAGAGCGCGCTGTTGATCCCAGGTGCATCGATGCTTCGTTTTTGCAGAGTGTTGTATAGAACATCCACTTCTGGCATAAGCAACGAAAAAAACTCCAGGAGCTGCATAAATGCTCGGTCCCGCAGTTTCTTTGACAGGCCGTATGCCTCACTTATGGTGACCGCATCCCATCCTGGTTGTGCGCGTATATGCTCCATACACTGAAGTAGTGCATCTCAGGTCTCCCAAACCGCGTTCACAGTTCTGCTTTTAAAGTTCCATCTCACAGCCGGTGGCCGTGGGATGCGTCTCTGTGTTGCCTCTGCAAGAGCTGCAACACGTTTTGGAGCACCGGAGAAAAAAGTGGAAAAAGCAGTTAGATCTGCAAAAAACACCTTCAGGATGCTCATCCTTGCTGAACACAGTTGCTGCAGGGTCAGGTTCAGTTGGTGGGCGTAGCAGTGAACAAACTGAGCGTTTGGGTACGTCTCCTTCATCACCGTCTGTACCCCGCGCACGTTACCGCTCATGACGGCCGCCCCGTCATAGGTCTGAGCGATTAGCTTTTCTTTCAGCTTCAGGGGTTCCAGAACAGCCTTGATGCTGTTAGAGAGACCTACACCAGTTTTGTCCTTTACTTCCACAAACTCCAAAAAACGCTCTGTAACTGTGAGGTCAGGCATAATGTATCGCAGCACAATCACCATTTGCGATTTACAGGAGACATCGGTTGTCTCGTCGGCCTGAACGGCAACAAATGATGTGTTGTCCACTTGCTTGGCTATTTCCTCCCTGTACACATCATACATGCAGTCCAAGAGTTCATTCTGTATGGTGCTTGATGTCCCTTTGAAAACAAGCTGAGCTTCGTAGTGCCGTTGAAGCCTGGAATCGCCCTCACACATTGTCTCGAAAATTGACCTGAATATCCCTGGATTCAGAGAGTCCGCCGACTCGTTGTGGCCCCGCAGTGCTGTCTCACATTTCCAACACAGTTTAATACAGGTGATGATCCGACCAAGCACGTACCTGTTTCTTCCACCTTCCTATTATGAGAATCAATGCCGCGTCTGTAGGCGCTGTCAATCTGAGCTGCAACATTCACCCTTCCAAGTAATCCCAATTTTACGGCATTTTCCAAATGACTGTTACTGCTCTCATGCTTCATTGTCCTCTCCGAAAGATGCTTTAAGTCCTTGTAACCTGTCCTCGACCAAGTACCTTGATCTTCACCAAAAAGCAGGCAAGGAAAGCAAAAGAGGGAATTCTTCTGGATGCGCCGTTAGCCATTTCTTTTTAGCAAACCACTCAGCGTTAAACCCACGTTTAACTTTGCCCGCAGTCTGGACCATTTGGAAATCCGGTGGATGGTGGGCACCGAGGCGCTTTACCTCCAGTTTCTCTCCGAGACTAAGTGTCTCAAATGTGTGCTCCAGTAAATGGTCAACTTCATTCATTTTCTTTCAGTTTTTTACTTCTTTTAATCGCTGGTGATGTTAGCTATATGCTGCTCTCTCGTCTCCTCTTCAAACTACACGTGACGTTTCGCAGCACTGCACACGTGAGTACTTACAGCCAATCAATTCTGAATTATGTGAGATGACGTATGGTGGGGATGGGAGCACTATGCCCCTACGGTCATTATTTTTTTGCCACACACATTAAATAGAAAAATACTCTGAGCATGCGCAGTGTAGTTTTTACAATCACCGTTCACTTAGACTGTGAGAGGGAGGGGCAGGATCGGGTTTTGTCCCACATGGCTCTAAACAGCTCAAAACGGCACTCTAGACACTAATTAGAAGAACACAGACAGAAATGTACAGACGAATCAGATTATTAAACATGACCTTAAAATATGTTTTATATGTTTTTTTATTTATTTTTTAGTATTTTTTTGTAATCATTATTTGTAATACTTTCTTCTGACACTAGGTGGGGTAATGACCCGCCGCCACTGCATATTAAGACAGACAGCAATGTCGTCGTTTAGGTGCTTTTGTTTCTGGAGATAGGCACTTCCCAATCCACTCCTCCATAGTAAGGCCATCCCGGAGGTCGAAGTTAACCTTAAATGTTTCCATCTTAAGCTTTGTTAGTTAGTTTCGTGACGGACGTAATGTAACAGTTGTAACGGCTCTCAGACGCGGAGGGATACTGACTTGTGAAAAGTAACTACAATTATACCCGGGATATACGCTCATTATATCACGGCTAAGAAACATCAGATTGCTTGATTTGACTTGTCCGTTTTATAAACATATACTAGCTGTGCTTACCCCCCCCCCCCCCCCAACAAAAAAAGTTGTATGTAACCGCCCTTACGGGACGCTGTAATAAGTAAAGCGAACGCACCCGCAAGGACACCTGGCCTCCTATTGGTTGAGGGATTTTGACAGGATTGTTGCACAAAAGTTTCGAGCGAGCACAGAATAAATCTGAGAGCAGACATTTCACGAGCGCACAGAAACAGCCTGAGTGCGAGGAGAAGGTTTTAAACTGGAACACAGGAAATCTGTAAGCAGCAATATATCTGAGTGCAAGCATACAGTTTGAGCAGAAGCAGAGCAAATCTAAGCGCAAGCAGGCACTATTTGAGTGCGAGGACAGGGTTTGAGGGAAATAAATCAATAAAGTATGCTCTCAAATTTAAATACCACGCTCTTGAATAAAGATAGGGAATAACCCCTCCTCGCCTCCTCTAGGGGGGTCCGGGGGCATGCACCGGCATGCATGAAGATGTTTTTTAAAATGTTGAAGTTAAATGCATCAATCTGGTGCACTTTGAGCACAACATGAATTTATGGATACAGCTCTCAACACTCAGCTGTATATTTTTCAATAATCCAAACATCTTTAGAATATGATCACAACCAAAAACAAATCATTTAAACTTGTTTATTCTTATCTTATGTTACCTAGTTAGCATTCTTTCTTTTTCTTTATGCATATTTTACTGATCACTCCCCTTTTAAACTGTTATTGTACTGTCCTATAGTACACATTGGAATGATTTCTTACTTTATCTATAATAAATAGATAAAGGTGTGCTCTCTCTTTCAATAATCATAAAATCAGGGCCATAACCAATAACATATCCAATATGAAAAAACACTGACACCCTCAAATGGAAATATGTGTTTATATAAATGGTGACCAAACCGTTTTGAGACCCACTGAGAACTTAGACTAAGTTAACTATCTAAACACTCAGAGAGTGCTTTACCTCACCTGAGCTGAGGTTATCCCGAGCTTGAATGACACAAAGAGACCAATCAAGGGCTTTGATTTATGATCTGTATGACAGTGGCCATGTCGGCAGCCCACATCATGTAGACAGCCAGTCACCCTGTGTGAGGCAGACCACATCATGTAGACAGCCAGTTACCCTGTGTGAGGCAGACCACATCATGTAGACAGCCAGTCACCCTGTGTGAGGCAGACCACATCATGTAGACAGCCAGTCACCCTGGCCAGTCACCCTGTGGAGGCAGACCACATCATGTAGACAGCCAGTCACCCTGTGTGAAGGCAGACCACATCATGTAGACAGCCAGTCACCCTGTGTGAGGCAGGCCACATCATGTAGACAGCCAGTCACCCTGTGTGAAGGCAGGACCACATCATGTAGACAAGCCAGTCACCCTGTGTGAGGCAGACCACATCATGTAGACAGCCAGTCACCCTGTGTGAGGCAGACCACATCATGTAGACAGCCAGTCCCCCTGTGTGAGGCAGACCACATCATGTAGACAGCCAGTCACCCTGTGTGAGGCAGACCACATCATGTAGACAGCCAGTCACCCTGTGTGAGGCAGACCACATCATGTAGACAGCCAGTCACCCTGTGTGAGGCAGACCACATCATGTAGACAGCCAGTCACCCCTGTGTGAGGCCAGACCACATCATGTAGACAGCCAGTCACCCTGTGTGAGGCAGACCACATCATGTAGACAGCCAGTCACCCTGTGTGAGGCAGACCACATCATGTAGACAGCCAGTCACCCTGTGTGAGGCAGACCACATCATGTAGACAGCAGTCACCCTGTGTGAAGGCAGACCACATCATGTAGACCAGCCAGTCCCCCTGTGTGAGGCAGACCACATCATGTAGACAGCCAGTCACCCTGTGTGAGGCAGACCACATCATGTAGACAGCCAGTCACCCTGTGAGACAAGCCCAGTCATCCTGTGTGGAGGCAGACCACATCATGTAGACAGCCAGTCACCCTGTGTGAAGCAGACCCATCATGTAGACAGCCAGTCCCCCTGTGTGAGGCAGCCACATCATGTAGACAGCCAGTCACCTGGTGTGAGGCAGGCCCACATCATGTAGACAAGCCAGTCACCTGTGTGAGGCAGACCACATCATGTAGACAGCCAGTCACCCCTGTGTGGAGGCAGACCACATCATGTAGACAGCCAGTCACCCTGTGTGAGGCAGACCACATCATGTAGACAGCCAGTCACCCTGTGTGAGGCAGACCACATCATGTAGACAGCCAGTCACCCTGTGTGAGGCAGACCACATCATGTAGACAGCCAGTCCCCCTGTGTGAGGCAGAACCACATCATGTAGCAGCCAGTCACCCTGTGTGAGGCAGACCACATCATGTAGAACAGCCAGTCACCCTGTGTGAGGCAGACCACATCATGTAGACAGCCAGTCACCCTGTGTGAGGCAGACCACATCATGTAGACAGCCAGTCACCCGGTGTGAAGGCAGACCACATCATGTACAGCCAGTCTCCCCTGTGTGAGGCAGACCACATCATGTAGACAGCCAGTCACCCTGTGTGAGGCAGACTACATCAATTTGGACCCAGTCACCCTGTGTGAGGCAGACCACATCATGTAGACAGCCAGTCCCCTGTGTGAGGCAGACCACATCATGTAGACAGCCAGTCACCCTGTGTGAGGCAGACCACATCATGTAGACAGCCAGTCACACTGTGTGAGGCAGACCACATCATGTAGACAGCCAGTCACCCTGTGTGAGCAGACCACATCATGTAGACAGCCAGTCACCTGTGTGAGGCAGACCACATCATGTAGACAGCCAGTCACCCTGTGTGAGGCAGACCACATCATGTAGACAGCCAGTCACCCCTGTGAGAGGCAGACACATCATGTAGACAGCCAGTCACCCTGTGTGAGGCAGACCACATCATGTAGACAGCCAGTCACCCTGTGAGGCAGACCACTTCATGTAGACAGTCCAGTCCCCTGTGTGAGGCAGACCACATCATGTAGACAGCCAGTCACCCTGTGTGAGGCAGACCATCATGTAGACAGCCAGTCACCTGTGAGGCAGACCACATCATGTAGACAGCCAGTCACCCTGTGTGAGGCCGACCACATCATGTAGACACCAGTCACCCTGTGTGAGGCAGACCACTTCATGTAGACAGCCAGTCCCCTGTGTGAGGCAGGACCACATCATGTAGACAAGCCAGTCTCCACTGTGTGAGGCAGACCACATCATGTAGACAGCAGTCACCCTGGTGAGGCAGAGCCACATCATGTAGACTAGGCAGTCATCCCTGTGTGAGGCAGACCACATCATGTAGGACAGCCAGTCACCCTGTGTGATGAGGCAGAGCCCACTCATGAGACAGCCAGCCACCCCTGTGTGAGGCAGACCACATCATGTAGACAGTCCATTCAGTCTCCCGTGTGAGGCAGGCCACATCATGTAAGTCCCTGAGGCAGGACCACATCATGTAGACAGCCAGTCACCCTGTGTGAGGCAGACCACATCATGTAGACAGCCAGTCACCCTGTGTGAGGCAGACCACATCATGTAGACAGCCAGTCACCCTGTGTGAGGCAGACCACATCATGTAGACAGCCAGTCACCCTGTGTGAGGCAGACCCACATCATGTAGACAGCCAGTCACCCTGTGTGAGGCAGACCACTTAACAGGCTTGGCCATCGAGAAACCCCCTGGTCCTCCCGATGGACAGTCCGGGACTGGGTACAGGAGGCGTAGCACGAGGGATCATTGTCCACAAGTTACTCGATCGCAGATGGCGTCGTGGTCACGGACGAATAAAAAAACTAATAAAAACAACAAAAAAACTAAATGGGTCGCGAAATATACTTGGGTGGCCGTTAATATACCTGGGCGGCCCGCCCAAGTATAGTCTATGTGTGGGAAACCCTGACACGTTTATAGGATCATTATAGTTATAAAAAAATAAGAGAATAAATGAAAAACAGGTTTCAAATACTATGACAGTAAAAAAAGAATAACGTTTAAAAGGGTGATTTGTAAAATATCCATAAAGAAAAAGTAAATCTGTTTACAGTTCTGTTTCATCTGGGTGTTGAGAGGTATCCATAGATCTCTTCATTTTGCTCTCAAAGTGCACCAGATTGATGCTTTTAACTTCAATATTTAAAAAAAAAACCTCCAGGGGGAGCTTGCCCCCAGACCCCCCTATGTGAGGTCCACTCCCCACTTATAAAAATAGCACTTGACCCCTGCTTACACCTATATGCCGTGAGCTGATATCGAGCCTTCATTGTAACAGTCGCGGGTACACTGTGTATTTGTGTGGGGAGTGTTGCAGTAGAACATTCAACTGTAGCGCCCGGTACATTAATGGGAAACCCTAAATGTTTGAGCACCCTCTATGAAACATCAAGCTACCCCACAGCACCCCCAAAATAAATCTCTGGCACCGCCACTGAGCCTGCAACCCCGTTCTGAAGAAATGTGCAGTGCCAAACAGGCTCATTGCAGCCACTAATGTGAGAAGACACACTTTTTTGCCAAATATCAGAATTTTCTTTCTTTTCATTTTTTTGCACAGATTGCAAAGTGGCAAAGTATAATAACTTATTGTTCTAGCAAAGGGATTGCACAATTGTATTATGTATTTATTTGTTTGACCACACAGACGTATGGAGTATTGTTTTATTATCACTGTTCTAGCAAAGGAATGCTCACGTTCATATTGATGTATTTTAATAAAAATGTTAACTTGGCCCATTACGTGACTATTTGTGTTGGGGGGGCCCAACTTTTTTTTTTCTCCAAAGGGGGGGCCTGACAGAAATGTTTGAGAACCACTGCCCTAGTAGGACAGTCAGTAGGGTATAATGAGCTCTTTAAGATGGCGCCTGCCCATTAAGGGCTTTGTAGGCGAGATGAAGAATTTTAAATTCTATCCTGTGTTCTATAGGGAGCCAGTGTAAGGCAGCCAGAACAGGAGTAATGTGGTCCCTTTTCCTAACTCTGGTTAGTACACGAGCTGCAGCATTTTGAATCAGCTGAAGCGACTTGACTGACTTCTTGGTACACTCTGATAATAAAGAGTTACAATAATCCAGCCTTGAAGTAACAAATGCATGGACTAGTTTCTCTGCATCGTTTTGAGGCAAGATATGCCTGATTTTTGCAATGTTACGTAGATGGAAGTAGGCGGTCCTTGAAATTGATTTTATGTGGGCGTTAAAGGATAAATCCTGATCAAATATAACACCAAGATTCCTTACAGTCTCACTGGAGGCCAAATTAATGCCATCCATAGTTAGTATATCCTTAGATCATTTGTTTCGTAGGGCGTACAATAACTTCAGTTTTGTCCGTGTTTAACATAAAAAAATGTAAGGTCATCAAAGTTTTTAAGTCCTTGGAGCAGTTGAATTGATATGATTGGTTTCATCAGGCTTGATGGATGAATATAATGAAGTATCTGATGCTGGATATCTCACAGAGATACCCTGATGTTTAGTCCTCAGTATGGGACTCACACGTCAATACACTGAATCAGTCAGTTTTACAGTTTGCCTCTTATTCACACACTCAGATTGACCTTACGCCTCTCGGTTATTTGATGATCGCTCCAGCTCCTGAGACACAAAAGCCGCATGTAGGCTGTTCTTTCTCTGGGTTTGAGTTCTTAACAATGGTTGTTGTGAATATGCTGAAAACCAGAAATGAAGACAGTAAAATTCAGGGTTGATATTGTCATTTTTTATTTCATTAATACATTTTTCATAACAGGCCAAACATCCTGGATGTGATCACACAGCTGTGAAGTTTGATAGAGCTATGTCTGTGTGCCGAGCCAGACTAAACAACGTTTACTGGATTAAAAATAACACAATTAAAATCCATATCAGTCCTCAGAAAGTCGGACTGTTCCTCTGATGCTTCGGTCCTTTATAATGACCTCACTATACATTTGTTAGTGACGTTTTGTGGAGTTGGTTTCATGTTTTGTCTGAAGAACAGGAAAGAGTTGTGCTGCTGAACACCGTCCTCGTGATGTGGAGTTATCTGGCCATCATCACACATAACCATTTCCCTCCCTGCTTATCACTTCCTGCCAAACACAGGGAAACTCCTAACACACACACACACACACACACACACACACACACACACACACACACACACACACACACACACACACACACACACACACACACACACACACACACACACACACACACACACACACACACACACACACACACACACACACACTCTTCTCATTTAAAAAAAGGCTACAGAATAAAGCATATATCTCAGCAGAGTGGAAGGGTGTCTCCAGGATTGAAGATATTGTGTTGTGGGTTTTTAAAAACTTGAACTACAATGTCAATCCAGTCCTTGGTTAAAATAATTGTAACGTTGCATGAACAGTGAGCTGTGTATAGTGGTGACCATGTGGAAACTACATACATGCTGTCAGTTCTGATTCATCAAAATGCCTTAAATATCAAACCCATTTGAAGAGCGAGTATATCGATGCTGTGAGGCTGAGGAACAGCTCCTGGTGCTGAAATAATGAACTATTTCAAACCTCTGTTGTAACCAAAAGAGACGAGCCTCTTTCAAACAAACATGACTGAAATAAAGGCCAACAGCTTCGTACTATGAGTGATGGGACAGATGATATGCGGTCCCTGTGTGTTAATGGGACTCAAATCAGGATATCTCTGCCATGAACGCTCTGCTTGCGAACATGTGTTCTGTATGTCCGAGCTGGTGCCCCCTCTACTGGACAATGACTGATCAAGTTTTAAGAATTGAAACATTTAGTGTGTTGTCTGATCATGTTGCAGGCTGTAAGAAACATATCAGGACTGTAGACATTTACTCTAAATGTCCTCTTGTTTCATTTAGACAAAGTAAATGCTGTTGTTACACAGTTGTTCATGGGATCTGAATATGTGTTACTATCTTTAACATCCATGGTCTGAGTGGAGAAGCAGCTGAGGCCTGTGAGCCTCAAGAGGCACACTACAGTTTTGATGATACGATCAGTTTGAGGTGAATCATGTGTGTGTGAGAGGTCGCCAGGAACAACAATCAGGGTCCCATGGCCTATCAGAGATCACGGGCTCGCCCTGCTTATCTCAGTCTCTGCTCGGTGTGCCAGGATGTTGACTTCCACTGCTGTTGTTTCCAGAGCCTCGTGTCAGATGTTCACAATCCATAAGTGTAACATATGCAGTAAATATTAGCAGATCCAACTGTGAGCACAGGGGGTTTTTTGTCCTGAAGCAGCAACATTTACCCATGATCCTTTAACATGGTCGGAGAGTTTGGGAATAAAAAAAGAGATAACAGAAAGTGCGGTGGTAATAACACCTTGATCCATTTGAGCCCCATCAAGGACTGCAGGGCTTTCCAACACTATAGTGTGTCATATTATCTATAACTATATTACATATCTGCCAACAGACACATAGGCTACTCCTACTGTCATACCTCTGGCGTCACCACTTATATAAATGGATTATTTGCAGAGACATTGGTATCACTTACCCACTGTGTGTGATCCTGTGCGTGTGTGTGCATATGCGAGTGCGTGCGTGCGTGCGTGTGAGAGAGAGAGAGAGAGAGAGAGAGAGAGAGAGAGAGAGAGAGAGAGAGAGAGAGAGAGAGAGAGAGAGAGAGAGAGAGAGAGAGAGAGAGAGAGAGAGACTGCCCCCCACAGCAGCTCGTCATTTTTAGCTCCAGCGCGTGCTGTCTGTCTGGAGTTCAGTTCCGCTCGGTCAGTGTGTGTCTGAGTGTTTGAGTGAGGGTGTCAGCTTGTTGTCAGCATTAGAGGACAGGTTACCGGGGGCGGTGTTGGTTCAGTTGTGGAGGAAATGGTCCCTGCAGGATGGACCGGAACACGGGTCCCGGCTGGCTCCCGGTCTGCGCGCTGCTCGCCCTGTTTGTGTGTGAGGTGAGCAGATATATACCGCTGTCACGGTTAATAGCACGGATTTAGCTCTATAAACTGCAAAGGACTGGTACTACAAGTATCTTAGAATGACTTGAGTATATCTACTTAGCTACTTTACACCACTGTTACAGGGTCTGTTCTCTTGTAATGTTAGTTTCAGTGAGATTACTCTTGGAGTGTGCAGTGGTGTTTAGTTAACTGTGTTTCGAAACACTCTTGGATCAAGTCTGATCAACAGTGTGGGTGCTTTTTTTAAATGCTTTTTTAAAATGATTTTAATCTAGTTTTTTTAACTCCAGAATAAATTGATGGTAGACCTACTTGTGGGTTATGAGCCCCTTTTTTTGTTGTTTTCACAGACTCTCAATATCGAATATGTATCTTTTCGAGGGTTAGGTTAGGCCGTTTAAAAAGTGGCGACAGATAACCCACTAAGTACCAAATTGATTATCCAACACCAAATCTTACAGATTGGACAGCCTGTGCAAATGGAAATGTTTCAGAGTTATATTTTACTTGGCTGTGGTTTCATCAGATGAGCTGACGGCTGTCCTGCCCCTGTGTTACACAGACTGTAACAGAGGAAAGGGGAGAATGTTTTTTCAGAGACTTTTCAGAGGTCTAACACGCAGTCTGAGTATTATGGGGTTGACTGGCTGTCAGCCTTAAGGCGTGTGAGGGTGTTCACATGTTTACTGTGAACGGTGTACAAGTACAACTTTATAAATAGTCTCACTCTGTGGTAATACGGGTACATGGTTCTTATTCCTGCACGTTTCACCAATTGAAACAGCTTCAGATTGATTGAAGCGGTTTCAGCACGGAGCTTAAAGTATTTGTTTCAGTTCAGATGTAATGTGCAGACAGTCTTTACGTGGCGGTAGGTCTGTTTTCTTCATATTACCAGCAGGTCAAAGTCTACACTCATTTGTTTTCATATCATATCATTCAGATCATTCTGTTAATCAGCTCCTTCAGGTAGGGCTGCTCTAGATGTTCCAAAGGACTTTACCCCCTAAACCCCCAGACCACCAATTAAATTACAAAAAGAAAACTACATTAAAGGGATTCTTTATAATGTAATCAGCAAGTGAGGGACAGACAGTGCCACACAGTCTTTGAAGGTAAAAAAAACAAACTGTTACTGCAATAACACACTTATAGAAATAATCCACCTTTAATATTCTATTGAAACCTATGACCTCTATTAATTGCATTATATCCCCTTTAAAAATGTATCACATGTCATCATAAGGTATAATAAGAGTAAAATGATATACAGCACTTCCTTTTGTTCATCAAAAAGAGTTTTAATAGAGTAGGAATATTATTTAGGATCCTAGTGGCCTGAGGCTGCTGCAACCTCCACAGGGAGAACAGTTCTCTGTAAACCACCTCATGAAACCGCCCCTCCCCTGCAGAGCAGCTGGCCCTGGAAGTAACTCAGTGCCACGCATAGAGCATGTCAGCTGTGGTCAGACACGGTATCCACACAGGTCAGTTTCACAGCAAGACATGTCCAAACACGTCAAACCAGTCCTGCAGCAACCAGCGTATCCACTGACCATCTTTATGCTCAGTATGTGTAACAAATGTGTTTGGTTTGGATTGCAGCGTTCATGACTCATTGTAAGTCACACAACATGTGTTCCTCACTGCTAACATGGACACAGTTGAGAAAACTATGGCACAGTCAGATCTAAAACACTATGGCACAGTCAATGTCTCCAGGTTCTCCAGAACCTCACATCAAAGTCCAGCTGTATACTAATGTTTGCTGCTTAATAACTCTTTCGAGCTATATATTTGTTCATGATGTTGTGTTTCTCCCGCAGGTCACTGAAGGTGGACACTTGAATATTGTGCAGAGACCAGGTAAGGGTCATCTTAAAGCTCACCTTTTATGCTATATTTGAACAATCTATTATAGGGCTATATCTTTACAAAACATGTATCTGAAGTGTTTTGCTCAAAATACCAAACAGATCACCCATTGGAGCATGCCTCATCCCCCTCTATTTCAGCCCTGTTACTAAAGTGCTGATTCTGGGTCTGGCCCTTTAAATGTAACCGAGCTGCTGCTGGCCACGCCCCTTTGGAGCTGCTGCTGGCCACGCCCCTTTGGAGCGTAGGCATGCAACCAGTGAGCTCTGTGAAGAGAAGGCTGTCTACCAGCAGAAACTCAGCTAAATGCCCTAACCCTTCCCCGGGAAACAAACACAATACACACAAACGCAAAAATACACAAACAATCACACACGTACACACACACTCGTGAGCTTCCCCCAGACCAGTAATCCAAATGAAAATATTTTCCCTCCATACTACTTTGATAATTTATTAGCCGCTAATAATCAATCAGATCGATGGATTCTAGAGAAGAGAAAACTTCTCAAAATGATGACTCTGTAACAGTCATTATATAATGCCACATATTTTGCTTAATATTTGGAGTACAACAACAATCCTGATATCATTAGAAAGCTAGGAATCTCCTACTTCCAACAGTGTACACCTATACAACTCAAAATGTGTCTTCGGCTCAATGCGACTGATTTCGATAGAGCAAGTCACATATTCTCTCCAGTACAGCGTTAGCTCTGAGTGTTAGCGATGCTTGCTAATGTAAACACAGACCATATTACTCCCAGAACAAATTGTGCATTGTTTCTGATACAGGATCATTTCTGATAGGGGATGATAGGTTGGGACGTGGGCGGGACGTTGCCAGGAGTTCAATGTAAAGCCAGCCCACATTTTAGTAACGTCGTCATGACCGCAGCAAATCTGGATCAGCTCCGTTGTTCCCCTGTTTTTAGAGATGTGTGAGTCTCCTTACACACGGGGGACACAGATTTATGTATAAAAGACACAACAACAAGTGCATTTTGCATAATAGGTGACCTTTACAGTCTTTATCCATGCGTCTCATTAGAAGCCAAACACCAATATCTATAAGATGAACAAGACATGTAGGGCTCAAAGTGGGCCTGTTGTTACAGGTACAAACACAACTTATATTTCTATTGTTAGGTCTGAATTCTGTTTTGTGTAATTTGTAGTCCCTTTTGATTGTCGGAATGTCAGATACAAGAAAAAGACAAACATTTGTAGATGGGTTATAATTTTATTCCAAAAGCATCATGATTTACACCTGACTGATGTTTTCCTATCTCAGTCACTGCGTGGCATGTGTGTAAAAAAAACAACATTTTAGCTGACTGTTCCGGCAGCAGCAGCAGCAGCAGCAGCAGCAGCCAGTCTGTGTCCAAACCCCTGTCTGTAACTCAGAGTCACAGTTAAGGCAGTGGAGGTCCTGCAGATTACCTGATTGTTACGTTCCCTCTTGGCTAGGGGTACATTACATTACATTACATTACATTGCATTTAGCTGACGCTTTTATCCAAAGCGACTTACAATAAGTACATTCGACCAGGAAGACACAACCTTGAAGAAAACAGAATCATATAAGTACATCAGGTTTCATAGAGCCAAACATTTCAAGTGCTACTCCACTGGCTTTAGGTAAGCCAGTCCTTTATTAGTATAATAGTGCTTCGTTAGTAGTTCTAACGCTCGAAGTGGAGTCGAAAGAGATGAGTTTTCAGTCTGCGCCGGAAGGTGTGTAAGCTTTCTGCTGTCCTGATGTCAATGGGGAGCTCATTCCACCATCTTGGAGCCAGGACAGCAAACCCACGTGTTTTCGCCGATGGGAACTTGGGTCCCCCTCGCAGCGAGGGCGCAACGAGTCGTTTGGCTGATGCAGAGCGTAGTGCACGCGCTGGGGTGTACGGTTTAACCATGTCCTGGATGTAGGAAGGGCCAGATCCATTCGCAGCATGGTAAGCAAGTACCATTGTCTTGAAGTGGATTCTATAGTTACCGGAAGCCAGTGAAGGGAGCGGAGGAGCGGAGTGGTGTGGGAAAATTTAGGAAGGTTGAAGACCAGACGAGCCGCTGCATTCTGGATGAGCTGCAGAGGTCGGATGGCACATGCAGGTAGACCAGCGAGGAGGGAGTTGCAGTAGTCTAGGCGTGAGATGACGAGAGCCTGGACCAGAACCTGAGTCGCTTTCTGGGTCAGCTGGGGACGTATCTTCCTGATGTTGTAAAGCGTGTATCTGCAGCAACGGGTTGTAGCAGCGATGTTTGCAGTGAAGGACAGGTTGTTATCTAGGGTCACACCCAGATTCCTTGCAGTCTGAGTCGGGGAAACAACTGAGGTGCCGATGTTGATTGTTAGGTCAAGAGTGGGACAATCTTTTCCCGGGAGGAAGAGCAGCTCAGTCTTGTCAAGGTTGAGCTTGAGGTGGTGAGCAGACATCCACTGAGAGATGTCAGCTAGACAAGCAGAGATGCGTGCAACGACCTGGGTCTCTGAGCGGGGAAAGGACAGAATTAATTGGGTGTCATCAGCGTAGCAGTGGTAAGAAAAACCATGCGGGCTAATGACTGATCCGAGCGAGTTTGTGTACACGGAGAAGAGGAGGGGACCAAGAACAGAGCCCTGAGGGACCCCCGTAGTTAATTGACAAGGGTCGGACTCAGACCCTCTCCAAGTCACCCTGTAGGTACGGTCTTTCAGGTATGAGGTGAGGAGGGAAAGTGCAGAGCCTGAAACTCCAAGTTTTTGGAGAGTGCGAAGGAGGATCTGATGATTCACCGTGTCGAATGCGGCAGACAGGTCCAATAGGATGATGACAGAGGAGAGGGATGCAGTTTTGGCAGTGTGCAGTTCCTCAGTGACAGCAATGAGAGCAGTTTCTGTGGAGTGACCTGCCTTGAAACCAGACTGGTGCGGATCCAGAAGGTTGTTCTGAGAGATAACAGGAGAGTTGTTTAAAGACAGCGCGTTCAAGTGATTTAGACAGGAACGGGAGGAGAGAGACAGGCCTGTAGTTTATAACATCAGACGGGTTGAGAGTGGGTTTCTTTAGGAGAGGGTTTACTCTTGCCTCCTTGAGACTGTTTGGAAAGTGACCAGAAGTTAGAGAAGTGTTGATGAAATGGGTGAGAAACGGTAGAATATCAGGAGCGATAGTCTGAAGGAGGTTTGAAGGGATAGGGTCCAGAGGACAGGTGGTAGGGCGGGCAGAGGTAATGAGGGTAAGAACCTCACTTGGAGAGAGAGGGGAAAAGGAGGTCAGTGTGTTGGTGGAAGGAGGGTCTGGTGACCCAGCGGTGAGTAAAGGTGAGTCAGAAAAAGAAGAGCGAATATCATCAACCTTTTTTTCAAAGTGGGTAACAAAGTCGCTTGACAGAAGTGAGGAGGGGGGAGGAGCTTTTGGAGGGTCCAAGAGGGTGGAGAAGATGGAAAATAGTTTTTTAGGATTGGAATAGGAAGATTGGATCTTATCTTGAAAGAAAGTGCTTTTTGCCTGAGAGATCGAAGCAGAGAAAGAGGAGAGGAGAGCTTGATAGGTTAGGAGGTCATCACGGTGTTTGGATTTCCACCATTTCCGCTCTGCTGCCCTAAGGACGGTTCTATTAGCACGCAGTGCATCATTTAGCCAGGGAGCCGGAGGGGACTGACGAGCCTGCCGAGATGTGAGAGGACAGAGCGAGTCCAGAGTGGATGAGAGAGTAGAGAGGAGAGTTTCTGCAGCAGAGTTTGGAGGCAGGAGATGGAACGAATCAGAGGAAGGGAGGGCTGAGAGCACCGACGAGGCAAAGGTAGGGGGGGAGAGGGAGCGAAGGTTACGGCAGACAAGTGCAGGATGGGAAGAGATTCGTTTGTTATGTTTGGAAAGGGATAGAGAGAATGAAATGAAGAAGTGATCGGATGTGTGGAGCGGGTTTACAGAGAGGTTAGAAGTAGAGCAGTTCCTTGAGAATATGAGATCAAGGACATTGCCAGCTTTATGAGTCGGTGGGGACGGAGACAGTGAGAAAGCAAAGGCGGTTAACAGAGATGTTAGTTCGTCTATCTTCCCCGTCTGGAGGTTGAAGTCTCCGAGAAGTACAGCGGGAGGGCCAGTTTCAGGGATGAGTGAGAGGAGATTATCTAATTCCTCCAAGAAGTCCCCCAAGGCGCCTGGTGGACGGTAGAGAACAACAATGGTTAACTGTATAGGATGGGTTACTGTGACGGCATGGAATTCAAAGGTGGAAGGAGTGAAGTTAGGTAGCTTGAAGACGGAAAAGCTCCATTTGGGAGAGAGCAGGAGACCAGTGCCACCTCCTCTGCCAGTGGGTCTGGGTGTATGGGAGAAGGAATATGCAGTGGAGAGAGCTGCTGGGGTGGATGTGTTGGATGGAGTAATCCAGGTCTCAGTGAGAGCAAGGAAATCCAGAGACTGCAGGGAGGCGTAGCCAGAGATGAAGTCAGCCTTAGGAACAGCTGACTGGCAGTTCCACAGGCCACCTGAAACTAGATGTTGGATCTCAGTGGAGCACGTGGGATAGACGAGAGCAGGCCGGTTATATCGATTAGGAGATACACGGGGCCAGTGATAATTGCGAGAAGACACATGAACAGGAATGGAGAAAATCCACATGATTATAGCATGAGGGGCTAGAAAACTAAAGAAAAGATAAATAAGACACCAGCTCAATCAGAGTAGGATTTGCCTCCTCTTTGCCTCCCTCGTGACTCCCGCAGGACTCCAATGTCTTTGTCAGTCTTAGAGACTCCCGCAGGACTCCAATGTCTTTGTCAGTCTTAGAGACTCCCGCAGGACTCCAATGTCTTTGTCAGTCTTCGGCTGTCTGACGCTGAAGCTGACGCTCCAAGAAAGAGCTACCCGAAATGGACGCCTGATTGCTCAGTTCACACAGCTGTAGGGCCACAGCCCTCTAATTAGTTAACTATCTACAGCTGATGGGCGACAGTAGACTGGCCGTGCCTATATTAATGCAGGCTTGAGTGCTGAGACCTGTAAAGCAGGTTTCGCCTGAGCAGATCTGAGATTTAAAATCTCTCAAACGCGATTCAGCCGTTAAAGCTACAATAACAATTTATACAGAGTCGAATAAATGAAACAGAGAAGTCTAATTAAACAAGAATATAACTTACAGTGGTTTCTGCGTCAATAGGTAATGTCCTTACCGGGTCCAGATGCACACTGAGTTCATCAGATTTTAAATGCGGTATTTAAATGCTTTTTAAGGTACACAATGACTGAGTCACGCGGTTGTACTTCACGCTATCAGTAGACTGGCCGTGCCTATATTAATGCAGGCTTGAGTGCTGAGACCTGTAAAGCAGGTTTCGCCTGAGCAGATCTGAGATTTAAAATCTCTCAAACGCGATTTAGCCGTTAAGCTACAATAACAATTTATACAGAGTCGAATAAATGAAACAGAGAAGTCTAATTGAACAAGAATATAACTTACAGTGGTTGCTGCGTCAATAGGTAATGTCGTTACAAATGTCGGGTACAAAGGGAAACGACACGACCAGATTGGATTTGGTAAATGTTACCGGTGGTTTATTTGTAACCCAAAACAATGAACACAATAATATACACACGAACAGCCTGGACCAACAACGGACCAAACTGTTACAGTTTAACAAAAAAAGGACTCCAAAAGAGAGTTGCACAGTATGCTACAAAAGAAAGAGAGTACCTCACTTCGAAAGTGGAACAAAACACTAAACAAAATGAGGCTGTGTGGGAACACAGCTGTTGCTGATCAACCGGTGCTAATCACCGGGGTCTAAGCAATAGTTTCACAAAGGCTGATCTACAGGCGCTAAGCTAACCTGGTTCTAAGCTGTTTCACAATGTCAATATCCTAAATGCGGTTCTACAGGAGCTAAGCAACCTGGATCTAAGCAATACACACACACAAACCCTACACTAAACACAGAATACTACGACACACTGCTAATCATGGTGCTCGCACAGAACCCTACTGAACACACTGCTAGGCAGTCTAACGAATCAAAGAATACACACTGCTAGGCAGTCTAAGGAATCACAGAATATGGCAATGTCACAATGCGAGGGTTGAGGCGTCTGTCACACAATACAGAGCCTCCCGAATGGTGTCCGTGCCCGGCCTTTATACTCCTCCCCCGGATGACGTGGCAGAAGCGGGCGGGGATTGGGTGACGTCCGTCCAATCACCGCGGATGTTACGAGGTCGGTACGGCCACTGACAGCATAGGAACCGCACAGCTCATTTACATACACACACACAAACAGGGTTAAGGGCACAAGGTAACAGCGGCTGTAACACTGATGGTTATGCTTCATGACTAATGGCAATGAGGCTCCCCCACTAATGGAAGCAGAGCCTCGCTGACTTCATGCCTGTCAGAAACTCCCACTAGATAATGGATGAGTTGTCGGTTCAGTATTTAATGCTTGGCAGCTGTGTTGCAGCCTACAAGCATCTATGTGCCAATAGAGAGGGATAGACTGTTTCAGTTATAAATCACGGTTGTGTGTTCTGGTTGCTATTAAGTGTCTTCCCTGCATTTCTTCATTGTCTTGTTAAACCACCATCTGCCCACCAGATGAACAGCTCATGTTTGACATGTACTCTATGTATACCAGCCTCATAAAACTGGTTTTTACCATCACTCCAGGATCCCATAACTCCAGGAGGAGTTCTGAAGCTCCTTCTGATCCTTGAAGTGTGAAAACTGTGACGATCCTAATGTCGACAAAAACAAAAGATCCTAATGTAGAAATAAAGCTAATAATCAGCAAGCACTACACAGTGAGCAGATGGATCGTCTAATCTAATGTGTACTCAGATCTGTTCTCAGCACATGTGACACACAGAGGTAGAATCATTTGACAGCCTTCGGTACTCCAACCCCTCAGAAACGTGATGCAAACTAGTTTCTTTTTTAGCATAATTCACCTTAAAGTGTAAAGATTCACTGGTGTCCTGGACGCCCTAATGTGCACGGCACACCATCTAAATCTTACTCTGCAACTCTGGTTACTGGACGGACCGAAATGTTCCCACTGTTTGTGGGACAAAATTCTTCAATGAGAGAAAGGACAATATAATATGTAGTCATGAAGCCATATAGATTTGGTAAATGTTTAATAATGATAATTGTTGTGGTTCCGGTAATGTGTGACTCACTGCTGTTCTGTACAGCTCCTCTCTCCTGTGCACATGGCTTCACAGAGCTGGGCTACTATAACGGCTCAGTCTCCCTCACGGAGTCTGGCTCCCCCTGCCTGAAATGGACAGACTTCCCAGACTACATGCGGCAGTACCCGGGCCGAGGCCTGGGCCCCCACAGCTTCTGCCGGAGCCCGGACCGAGAGGAGCAGCCCTGGTGCTTCATCAGGCAGAGCTCCGGAGCCATCGGCTGGGCCCACTGTGACTGCCACCAGGGTGAGCCGAGGGGCGGGGGTGTACATATGAACACATCCATATACAGCTCTGAACAAATGAAGAGTCCACTGCAGCAATATCAGTTTCTCTGGTTTTACTCTGTATTTTTATTCTATTCTCTAAACTACTGACCAAAATTCTCTGTGTTGGACTTTAACAGACACTGGAATGGAATGGCATTTCATAACGGGATAAAATCAAAGTGAATGGCCTGCTGCTGCTGAATGCATGGGGCAAGTGACTGGAAAAAGTTTTAAAAGTTATTACATAGTTTCAGATAATAATAATAATAATAATAATAATAATTAATTCTATTTAGAGGCGCCTTTCAAAGCACCCAAGGACACCTTACAATTCATAACATATTCTAAGGAAAGGTTTAAGTCAGTACAAAAGGACTGTAACAGGGAACATGTTGGGAAACAGGAGACATGTAGCACTACAGTGAGTAGGCTGATCTGAACAGGTGGGTTTTGAGGAGGGACGTGAATGTGGTGATTGTGTCAGACTGTCGGATGTGAAGGGGGAGAGAGTTCCATAGTTTGGAAGCAGCTAAAAGCCTGAGCTCCCATCGTGAATAAGCGTGGGGTGGGGACGGTTAGCAGGCCAGCAGAGGAGAAGCGGAGGGAGAGAGGGGGGGTGTAGGAGGTCAGCCAGATAGGTGGGGTTCAGGTTGTGGAGGGGTTTGAATGTGAGCAGGAGGGTTTGGAAGTCTATCCGGTATTTTACAGGTATCCAATGCAGACGGGTGAGGATGGGGGTGATGTGGTCAGAGGACTTGGTGCGGGTGATGATCCGGGCAGCAGAGTTCTGAATGATTTGGAGTTTATTGAGGAGTTTGATGGGAAGACCTGAGAGCATGGTGTAATGCATGGATAATCTCTGAATCTCAAAAACGTTGTGTTCTGACTCTGTCACGGACTGTGAGACACAATCTGCTGCCTCCAGCCTGAGCAATGACCAGTGCAATCAATATTCAAGCCACCAAACCTCTCTCTATGTATTGTAACTGGTTTACTTGTGTGTCATTTGCAGGTGCAGCAAGATTGGTGGGAGGGTCGTCAAGCACCAGCGGACGTGTGGAGGTCTATCTGAATGGCCAGTGGGGGGCAGCATGTGACTCGCACTGGAACGACCGGGATGCCAGCGTCATATGCAGGCAGCTAGGACTGGGGTGAGGGCTCCCACAGGGCACTAATTGTAACCATGGTTGTGAACAGCAATGATTCACTGCTCACAAAGCAACACAAAAAATCCAACTTTTTAGAAGTTCTGGTTTTAGTTTAAATCACTGCTTCTACTTTGGGCCCTAAAAGAGGAATTGGACTGGTTCAACTTGGTTTGTTGCAGTTTAGTTTTAGTCACCACAACACATAACATATACATTCATTTCCCCTCATATCGTACCTTAGTAACAGGTCTGATCAGCTAAAAAAGCATTTAAATACCGCATTTAAAATCTGATGAACTCAGTGTGCATCTGGACCGGGTGACGACAATACCTATTGACGCAGCAACCACTGTAAGTTATATTGTTGTTTAATTAGACTTCTCTGTTTCATTTATTCTACTCTGTATAATTGTTCTGTAGTTATTGTAGCTAAAACGGCGCTTTTGAGAGATTTTGAATCTCAGATCTGCTCAAGCGAAACCTGCTACACAGGTCTCAGTAGGGGCACTCAAGCCTGCATTACAATATAGGCAGGGCCAGTCTACTGATTGCGTGAAGTACAACAGCGTGACTCAGTCATCTTTCAGCTAAAAAAGCATTTAAATACCGCATTTAAAATCTGATGAACTCAGTGTGCATCTGGACCGGGTGACGACAATACCTATTGACGCAGCAACCACTGTAAGTTATATTCTTGTTTAATTAGACTTCTCTGTTTCATTTATTCTACTCTGTATAATTGTTCTGTAGTTATTGTAGCTAAAACGGCGCTTTTGAGAGATTTTAAATCTCAGATCTGCTCAAGCGAAACACAGGTCTCAGTAGGGGCACTCAAACCTGCATTACAATATAGGCAGGGCCAGTCTACTGTCGCCCATCAGCTGTAGAGAGTTAACTAATTAGAAGGGCGTGGCCCCACAGCTGTGAGAACTCAGCAATCAGGCGTCCATTTTAGGTAGCTCTTTCCTGGAGTGTCAGACAAAGACTGACAAAGACATTAGAGTCCTGCGGGAGTCACGAGGGAGGCAAAGAGGAGGCAAATCCTACTCTGATTGAGCTGGTGTCATATTTCTCTTTTCTTTAGTTTTCTAGCCCCGCATGCTATAATCATGTGTATTTTCTCCATTCCTGTTCATGTGTCTTCTCGCAATTATCACTGGCCCCGTGTATCTCCTAATCGCTATAACCGGCCTGCTCTCGTCTATCCCACATGCTCCACTGAGATCCATTATCTAGTTTCAGGTGGCCTGTGGAATTGCCAGTCAGCTGTTCCTAAGGCTGACTTCATCTCTGGCTACGCCTCCCTGCAGTCTCTGGATTTCCTTGCTCTCACTGAGACGTGGATTACTCCATCCAACACATCCACCCCAGCAGCTCTCTCCACAGCATATTCCTTCTCCCATACACCCAGACCCACTGGCAGAGGAGGTGGCACTGGTCTCCTGCTCTCTCCCAAATGGAGCTTTTCCCTCTTCAAGCTACCTAACTTCACTCCTTCCACCTTTGAATTCCATGCCGTCACAGTAACCCATCCTATACAATTAACCATTGTTGTTCTCTACCGTCCACCAGGCGCCTTGGGGGACTTCTTGGAGGAATTAGATAATCTCCTCTCACACATCCCTGAAACTGGCCCTCCCGCTGTACTTCTCGGAGACTTCAACCTCCAGACAGGGAAGATAGACGAACTAACATCTCTGTTAACCACCTTTGCTTTCTCACTGTCTCTATCCCCACCAACTCATAAAGCTGGCAATGTCCTTGATCTCATATTCTCAAGGAACTGCGCTACTTCTAACCTCTCTGTAAACCCGCTCCACACTTCCGATCACTTCTTCATTTCATTCTCTCTACCCCTTTCCAAACATAACAAACTAATCTCTTCTCATCCTGCACCTGTCCGCCGTAACCTTCGTTCCCTCTCCCCCCTCTACCTTTGCCTCATCGGTGCTCTCAGCCCTCCCTTCCTCGGACTCGTTCCAACTACTACCTCCAAACTCTCCTGCAGAAACTCTCCTCTCTACTCTCTCATCCATTCTGGACTCTCTCTGTCCTCTCACATCTCGGCAGGCTCGTCAGTCCCCTCCTGCTCCCTGGCTAAATGATGCACTGCGTGCTAATAGAACCGTCCTTAGGGCAGCAGAGCGGAAACGGTGGAAATCCAAACACTGTGACGACCTCTTAACCTATCAGGCTCTCCTCTCCTCTTTCTCTGCTTCGATCTCTCAGGCAAAAAGCACTTTCTTTCAAGATAAGATCCAATCTTCCTATTCCAATCCCAAAAAACTATTTTCCATCTTCTCCACCCTCTTGGACCCTCCAAAAGCCCCTCCCCCCTCCTCACTTCTGTCAAGCGACTTTGTTACCCACTTTGAAAAAAAGGTTGATAATATTCGCTCTTCTTTTTCTGACTCACCTTTACTCACCGCTGGGTCACCAGACCCTCCTTCCACCCACACACTAACCTCCTTTTCCCCTCTCTCTCCAAGTGAGGTTCTTACCCTCATTACCTCTGCCCGCCCCACCTGTCCTCTGGACCCTATCCCTTCAAACCTCCTTCAGACTATCGCTCCTGATATTCTACCGTTTCTCTCCCATTTCATCAACACTTCTCTAACTTCTGGTCACTTTCCAAACAGTCTCAAGGAGGCAAGAGTAAACCCTCTCCTAAAGAAACCCACTCTCAACCCGTCAGATGTTATAAACTACAGGCCTGTCTCTCTACTCTCGTTCCTGTCTAAATCACTTGAACGCGCTGTCTTTAAACAACTCTCCTGTTATCTCCATCAGAACAACCTTCTGGATCCGCACCAGTCTGGTTTCAAGGCAGGTCACTCCACAGAAACGGCTCTCATTGCTGTCACTGAGGAACTGCACACTGCCAAAACTGCATCCCTCTCCTCTGTCATCATCCTGTTGGACCTGTCTGCTGCATTCGACACGGTGAATCATCAGATCCTCCTTCGCACTCTCCAAAAACTTGGAGTTTCAGGCTCTGCACTTTCCCTCCTCACCTCATACCTCAAAGACCGTACCTACAGGGTGACTTGGAGAGGGTCTGAGTCCGACCCTTGTCAATTAACTACAGGGGTCCCTCAGGGCTCTGTTCTTGGTCCCCTCCTCTTCTCCCTGTACACAAACTCGCTCGGATCAGTCATTAGCCCGCATGGTTTTTCATACCACTGCTACGCTGACGACACCCAATTAATTCTGTCCTTTCCCCGCTCAGAGACCCAGGTCGTCGCACGCATCTCTGCTTGTCTAGCTGACATCTCTCAGTGGATGTCTGCTCATCACCTCAAGCTCAACCTTGACAAGACTGAACTGCTCTTCCTCCCGGGAAAAGATTGTCCCACTCTTGACCTAACAATCAACATCGGCACCTCAGTTGTTTCCCCGACTCAGACTGCAAGGAATCTGGGTGTGACCCTAGATAACAACCTGTCCTTCACTGCAAACATCGCTGCTACAACCCGTTGCTGCAGATACACGCTTTACAACATCAGGAAGATACGTCCCCAGCTGACACAGAAAGCGACGCAGGTTCTGATCCAGGCTCTCGTCATCTCACGCCTAGACTACTGCAACTCTCTCCTGGCTGGTCTACCTGCATGTGCCATCCGACCTCTGCAGCTCATCCAGAATGCAGCGGCTCGTCTGGTCTTCAACCTTCCTAAATTTTCTCACACCACTCCGCTCCTCCGCTCCCTTCACTTCCTACATCCAGGACATGGTTAAACCGTACACCCCAGCGCATGCACTACGCTCTGCATCAGCCAAACGACTCGCTGCACCCTCGCTGCGAGGGGGACCCAAGTTCCCATCAGCAAAAACACGGGGGTTTGCTATCCTGGCTCCAAGATGGTGGAATGAGCTCCCCATTGACATCAGAACAGCAGATAGCTTGCACATCTTCCGGCGCAAACTGAAAACTCATCTCTTTCGACTCCACTTCGAGCGATAGATTTATTAACAAAGCACTTATACTAATAAAGGACTGGCTTATCTAAAGCCAGTTGAGTAGCACTTGAAATGTTTGGCTCTATGAAACCTGATGTACTTATATGATTCTGTTTTCTTCAAGGTTGTGTCTTCCTGGTCGAATGTACTTATTGTAAGTCGCTTTGGATAAAAGCGTCAGCTAAATGCAATGTAATGTAAAATCGTTATAGTTACAAAACACATTCTTATCAAATCAGATGGGAAATACTGCTGCTCTCTAAAATCCAACAGGAACAGATGCATATCAATATATCTTTGCACTGTCTCCTTAACAAGATTAGAATAAAACCAGAATCCTTGCCATCCCTACTCAGAGACATCAGTGGGGGACATGGTGTTGCTAAGGAGCCACATAGATGGCACTTGAAGGAGTGTGATTATCAGCTGGCTGCTGGTTTCTCTCCCACAGGCCTCTTATGGTGCCAGAGATTATTGAGAGTGAATAAAAGCCTTTCACTGACACAATATAGTGTCAGTGACACTGCATGCTTTCCAATGAGAGGGGGTACAGGCTATCAGGCGATGACAGGAATGATGCTGATCAGACAGGGAGTCACCAGCTGTCAGGGAGCTAGCACCTCTTTTCCTTGTTTTTCAGTGGAGTTTGTTTTGTTCTGTCTTGGGATATTCAAAGGATTTCAACATTTGTGAGAGCAGTGATAATAATAATAATGATGTAGGAGCTTTAGCCTAGAACTAAAGCTTATATGTGATGGTGTTTTAACTCCTGGGAATGTCTTGGCTGATGCGCTGTACTGTGTATATGAATGTTTGTTTTGTTGTTGTTTTAATGAAGAATCGGAAGGCTCTTTATCAGGTGCAGAATAATCCATTTATTTTCCATTGTTGTGCATTGTGAAAGTAGAGTCCATTTCCATTCAATATTCATTCGACAAACAACCTGTGTGGTACACACACTCGTGGTCGAAAACCATTTGCCCTTCTAGGGTAAGACACACCCGATCATTTGACAACACACATTAAACACCTGTGCCCTAGGTAATAGGACAGCGACACCCAAAGGCACACAGTGAACAACGTCAATCGTTGATGACTTCAACCCAAACAGAACACTTAATTGAAATGGCTCTTATAAATAATAACTTATATAGTGCCTTTCATAAACCCAAGGACAGTGCTGTGATTGCAATAAGCTTAATATGTATATTATGTATAATACTGTGAAGTCTTTCTAACTGTGAGTGTGTCTCTATCCCTGCAGTGAGATTGGCACAGCGCTGCAGCACTCATACTTCGGCCCGGGGACCGTCTTCCACTATGAGCGTCTGGGTTGCCGTGGTAATGAGAATTCCCTAATGGAGTGCCGGAGCAGGAAGTTTGTCACCAGCGACTGCAACCATGGTAACGAAGCAGGGGTGATTTGTGCTGAACCTGAAGGTGAGACCTCAGGTTATTCAAACAAATCCATCACTGATGAACACTAACAGGTGTATTGTGGATATAAATAAGTAAAGGATAATGTGCGAGGCGGTCATAATGGGGAAATGGGGAGTAGCCCGAAGGCTTATCACACATACTAAACGTATGAACGACTCGACTCCCAATATTAAGCGAAATGATTGTATTGACTTTGAAATCATCGTATTTCTTCCATTAAGAAAAAATGCACAATATATATATATGGTATGATATGGCGTTTAATCACGGCAGCATTTAGCTGCATCTGAGCAGAGCAGACAGCTCGTCACAGAACTCACAGTGTGCCTGGTGCTCAAAATGGGGCGGGGCCAGCAGAGAATCAGCCATTCTCTAACAGGGCTGAAATAGAGGGATATGAGGGATGTCTAAAATGCATGATCTGTTTGGTATTTTGAGCAAAACATATAGACATGTTTTTTATATATTTTTATATATCTGATACCCGTAATATATGCCTAAAAATAGCATGATAGGAGATCTTTAAGTCATTGCACACGTTTCAAGTACAAATTATTAGTTTCCAGTATGGCCCATATCAGATTAAAAAAGATTACATTTATGTATTATAATTATTAATTCATTAATGTCAATGTTGCACTTGGTAAAGGTAGATATTATTTAAATTACTTATTCTGCTGAGTAGCTTAACATAATAATACATAATGATTCATAAGTTGCTTCATATCTTGTATTATAAATCCATACCTGCAAATTAGCTAGTCACTAAATCTGTAAAGAAATGTAGTGGAGTAAAAAGTTTTAAAAAATGCCACCAAAATGTAGTAAAGTAGAAGTATGAAGAAGCATACAGGTAAAACAAAATGTTACTTAAAGTGGACCTATCATGCTATATTTTAACAATATATTGTAGGGCCATACCTTCTATAAAGTATATAAATGTAGTTTTTTTTTCAAAATACCAAACAGATCCTACATTTTAGCCATGCCTCATTTCGCTCTATTTGCTCTTTACCAGACCTGTTTTTGCAGGGGCAGATTCTGTGACGTAGCTTTAATGCAAATGAGCTGCAGCTGACCATGCCCCCCTGCAGGAGAATAGAATAGCAAGCACACTCAGAATAAAGTATTATTTTATTTTTAAAAAACGTTTTCAGATTTCACATCACATAAACACCAAATCCCAGCATGCATTGCGGCTAAACCATCCAATCATCGAGCTGAGGATCTTGCCTACGTCTGTTTCCGGTTTAGTTTATGACGGATATATTTTGTTATACACACATTCCTTCACATTTACATTTTAATTTGCATTAAAGTATTTCGTGAGGCCTTCTAACATGTTTTTAAATATAACTACGGTTCTAGTTGAAGAGTTTGTAAATTAACATGAACCGAAGCTGTTGCCTGGCAACGCAATCGCACAACGTCACGTCCGTTAATTCCACATCCACACGTATTAACATTAACATCGATTTAATACATTAATGTAGCCTTTGTTTCTGCTAAAAGAGGTGTCGACCAGCTGGGGCAACAAGAAAATCGGCGAAATCGAGTGTGACTATGAAAAAAATAATAATTATTATATAAATATTGACAATAACAACCAACCGTCGGGGTAGCATTTGCTTGGCATTTCCGGTTATTTCTCCACTGGTTAACATGGGTTAACAATACCGTGTAACTGTCACGTTTGAAGGGACGAAATCGTGACATCTTCACGTCTCCCAGCATGGTAAATCGTCTACTTAGTACTACTACTTCTGAGCCATGGTTGTCCTAAGTTCATTTTTGATGCGTTTAAGCTGTGAAAAGGACCTCTCACCCTCGCAGTTGGTTACAGGCAGTGTGAGAAAAATCCTGAGCGCAACAAAAACATTGGGGAATGTTGTCTGTAGTCCATGTTTAAGCACCACCTGCAGTCTGTTTGCAGGAGTGTTATCTGGCTCTGTGCGGACAAAAGCCCTAAACTGGATCAGCTCATCTCCTAATGACTTATCCAAGTCAGTCGGATATGACGAGGAGAGAATATTGGCCCGTCAGCGGAGATCAGTGTCATCACAGCACATGTCAAATAGGACTCCAAAGTGATCATGTATGTCTTTGTATGCATCCAGGCGTTTGCTAAGTCCTGAGAACAACCTGTCAATAATTACATTGAATGTCTCAACCTGGACATTTTTACTGCCAGTCAGTACCACCTCGTGCTCCACTGTCTCGTCATTAAATACTCGTCTTTTACCAACACGGTGAGTCTCGTGCTGGTATGTCTGTGTCACGCCGGTGACGGCCCAAGCAGATGTTTCAAAGTCCGAAAATGTCCCTCGTAGTGATGTAACATAAGTGCACAGCGATTCCAAAAGTCGCACAGCGGTCATTAGCCTGTTAGACCCCAAGCCTGTTTTTCAGGTCTCAGGCTCGAAAATGACATTCCCAGAACAAATGACCATATCTTCCCTTCTAAAAGGGTTAAATTAATAATCTTTTTCCTCAAAGTAATGATAAACCTGTGAGTTGGATGTAGAAAAGTCAGAGTCAATATAGATGTTTTTTATTTTAAAGAAAATTCAGATTGAACATGGTAAAAAACTGTAAATTATAGTGTCCGTCCAAAAATTATTTTGTACTTATAGTGAAAACTAACTAAAAGCTTTAGGAATCCAAATTACAACATATAATAAGTACCCTGTATCAAGATTGATCCAAAACAAGTGACATTTGACCTTTTTAGACAGGTTTAGCAAAACAAACTCCACCTCTGAGGTGATTTGGGTGGAAACGGGGGTTTTACTGTTTCTCTGGAACCCATTGGTCGATTTTGGTGATTGACATCTCTTTCTGACCGTTAGAGCCAATAGAATCGAAGGGGAATTTCCACATACACACCAACGTTAACAAAAAAAGGTGGGGGCTTCACACATGCAGTTTTGGCCAGAGCGAACCTAGCTCACGCTCTGACATCTGAAAATGGAAAAGTCGGTTTATTGCCAGTGTTGGGTGTAACGCGTTACAAACGGAATTACAGTAATATATTACTTTTTGCTGTAACGAAGTAATGTAACGCATTACTTATGAAATGTGGGTAATATATTACCAGTTACAATGCCCAGTAACGCAGTTACAACACATTTCAACCCGAAATGAAATGGTGTTTTATTTTTTAAGAATGTACTAACATAGCGAGACATTCCGACACCAAACAAATTGTGTGGGTAGATTAGTAAACCTGGTGTGTTTACCCTTCAGGCTTCACGTCGGGATCTTCGGGGCAGTTGAATGTTATGCACCCTCTATTAAAAAAAGGGAACGGAGCGAAAAAATACAAACAACAAATTGTGTCAGGTGCGCGTGACCTGCTCCGCTGCGCGTGCATCATTTCCAAAGTGCTTCCACAGCAGTGACACACATCTGTGGATAATCATTTATACGAGAATGGTTAAAGCAACCATCACTAAACGCCAGCATCACTGCCTCTACTGCAGACAGTAGCAACAGGTCAGATGGGGACATCACGTGACCCTCCGTTGTGGACACTAGCTAACTCCCGCCTGACTCGCCGCCCTCGCCCCCGGAGCAGCAGTCTTCGTCTCCCCAAACTATACTAAATACAAGTTGTTAGTAGCCTTAAGGGCCTACACAGTTGTTATGCTATACCACATCGCCCTCCACTGGATGTATAATGAGCTGCACTAAACTACATTTTAGCATTTAAAATACCTAGCCATTCTTTTGTGGTTATTTTGGTGAAAGTAACTCAAAAGTAACTAAAGTAGTGTAACTCATTACATTTCAGAGACAGTAATATTGTAATGTAACTTATTACTTTCAAAAGAGAGTAATAAGTAATATGTAATATATTACATTTTGAAAGTAACTTGCTCAACACTGTTTATTGCTTATGGATTATCAGAAATTTCAAATTTCAAAGGGACACAGACACATTGGATTAACCTATGGATTAACCTTCACCAGCATTTTTATCGTTTTAATGCCATTGAAGACCACTTTTGACCAGACAACGACAAAGGTAATCCATTTTGCCGTTTTAGCTGTATGTGTTTTGATGTCTGTTTTTGTTTATAAAGTCGCGAGTTCTTATCATAGAGTGATGATGTATGTACACATCGATTCTGTGTCTCCTCACGATGTGAATCGATGGGTTGGGTGTGCTACTAAGTAATAGGGTGTTATGAGTGAGTTTCTGTGAAAAACGGCGTTAGCATTTTTTCGCTCGTGGCTAATTCAGAGGCTGGGCGTTAGCTGTGTGGGTTTTTTTTCCAAAAAAAAAGAAAAAAGATCTGTTAGCTGAGTTTCTTCCTGTTACATGGATATAAAACATTAATAGTTTATTCAATATTAAGAAGCCCTCAGACGCTGTTACCTGCAGATGATTTAATTGGTGCAGTACAGTGTCCCACAATATTGTCAGCAGAGCAGTCCCAAGTTTGCCACACAGCGCAGAGGCCTCTCGCCGTGTGTCCTGGCACTCTTCGTCATCAGCCGCCAACATTTGTAAAGCCCCTCTTATTGCAGTGTAATTCTCACAAAGAGCTCTTGTGGAGTCTCCTCTGCAGCTCCATCTTGTACAGGAGAGAGATTTTAGCGTCAGTGTGACGTTTTCAGTGAACACTTTATTCCATCGGTGGGTAGAAGCAGAGCAAAAAGCATAAAGTGCATATAAAAAAACTGGCTTGCTTCACGACAACTATTTTCAACACAGTTGACACCAACCAAATTCAAGGAGTGTGCTGCGCACGGAATGTAATGTATGAGTGGGTTGTTTTTCTTGAGATGAACTTGCAGCCCATTATATTTTCCTGACATGTTGGATGCGTTGTCATAAGCCTGGCCACGGCAGTTTGAGAGATCCAGCCCCATATCAATGACCATCTTCATCACACAGTCAGCCAGACTTGACCCGGTGTGACTGTGAATGGGTTCAAATCCAATAAATCTCTCAATAACTTTTCCTTTCTCACTCACAAATCGGAAAACGTTAAAGTTAATTGGTCGACGTGAGACATGTCAGGTGTAGAATCTACGATGACAGAGAAATACCTTGCTCGCTGTAGCTCTGTTGCTGTTGCGTCCTTTGTTCTGTCACCTATCAAACCAATAAACTCCTCACAGATTGATGACAAGTATGAAGTCCTACCACGTCCCTTCTGGCCAAACTTCTGCAAATGACCCTTTAGAAATGGATCAAACTGCGCGAGCAGCTCCAGGATTCCCAGGTAGTTCCCGTTATGTGCGGATCCTAAAAGTTCATAATTTCCCTGGAAAGGAAGCCCCCTCTAACTCAAGAATGTAATCACCGCAACTACACGTCTCAATACATCCTTCCAGTCAGGGCCGGCCCTTGGCACTGGCAAACTCGAACCTTCACCCTGCTCTGTGACGTCCTCGTCAGCCTCGTCTTCATCTTTTTCCTCCTCTTCAACCCGCTGCGTTAGCATGCTAGGTTCAAGACTAACATTGCTTGCTAGCTCAACAACATCCTCCTCCGCCGCCACTGTTTCTTGTGGTGGTTGCTGGCCTATTTTGTAACTTTTAGCTTTTTCAAAAAGCTATTTATTGTTGGCACGTTTTTTAATGCACTCTCTCTTCTTTTTCTTTCTTTTCGCAGCCCCGCTGGGCGTTTGGCTACCGGCACCATCCATTTTTTCTGAGGGTGGGGCTGTGATTCGGCTATACACCGCCGCCGCGTAGTAATAAAGTTCAGCACATACATAGTGAGACTTACAGTACAGAGACGGTTTAGAAAATATATTAATTTGACCCTATAGAAAAGCTGTGTTATTTATAGCGAAGAGTGAGTGTCATTTAAAACAATGTATGATGAGTGAGGTTGTGCCCAAAAATATATAATATATACTGAGGGCCGTCTTTGCTCAAGGGCCCCTGGGCACTTGCCCAGGTTGCCCATATGGTTAATCCGGCCTTGGCCAGAGACTGGCGACCCCTGTCGCGGGAATATCTCCGCAATGGAGCGAGCTTAAGTTTAAAACAATTGATAAAAAAATAAATGTCAATTATTATTTTGTAATCATCTCGCGACCCCCACTTTGGGAACCCCTGCTCTACAGTTCAGAGGTAAATGGTGTACTTGTACTCCACTACATGTATTTAATACCTTTAGTTACTTCACAGATGTGGATGAATTATGTGAAATGTAATCAAGTGTTGAATCAGACTTTAGTTCCACCTGGAGTAAATCCACCAGCTACCCTGCAGTATACAAAGCCATTCAAACTAGCTGCACCTTTACCAGCTTTGAGAACACTTTCATGATCAATCATTATAAAACATATCATATATATTATTCTGAAATGGACCAATCTGCACAATGACTACTTTCACTGTCGCTACTTTGACTATATTTTGATGAGAATACTTTTCTACTTTTACTTGAGTAACTTCTTTGAATGCAGGACTTGTACTGTAACAGAGTATTCCTACACTCTGATACTTCTACTTGATTTTAAGTACAAGATCTGAGTACTTCTCCCACCTCTGGTGATAGAGCTTGGGCCTCTTTGGAGTCATAACTGTCCTGACAGGGTCTCAGTTTGCAGGCTCTGAAATGTCTCCTGTGGTCTTGGCTCAGTTGTTGCTTCACTTTGTTCCTCAGGCACTGGTCTCCCTTTGAGGCTGGTGGGGGGGCTGGAGGACTTTGAAGGCCGTGTGGAGGTGTACAGGGACGGCAGGTGGGGAACCATCTGTGATGACCGCTGGGATGACATTGATGCTGAGGTGGTGTGCCGCCAGCTGGGCCTGGGGTAAGAAACCCCTGCTGTGCTCCTGCATGACCTAATGGCCTCTGTCCTCAGCTTCAGTCTGAATACATGCTAGACAGAAAAGCCAGGAGGTAAACCTGCCTACAGACACAAGAAGCAATCATACACTTACTGTATCAATATATTGTGAACAAAATAGCAGTGTCTAAATCAAAAGTGAATATCTGATACACTTCATGACAATGATGAGCAACACTTTATTTGATCCGTTTTTACTCTTAAACTCAACTATCTTACTGAGCAGTGGAATGAGAAATATAAATTACAGATACAAAAAACTCAATGTAAACTATTGAAATATTTAACTGAAGAGAAACCACAAACAGAATAATTATAAGAACACTGTGAAACCATCAGGACACAGCTGGAAAAATAATATTTTCTCCTTAAACCTGTACCGTATTCTCATGAGGTAGTTACATATTTTAGCATATATATTATACACTGAACAAAAATATAAACGCAACACTTTTGTTTTTGCTCCCATTTTTCATGAGATGAACTCAAAGATCTAAAACATTTTCTATATACACAAAATAACCATTTCTCTCAAATATTGTTCACAAATCTGAAAAAATCTGTGATAGTGAGCACTTCTCCTTTGCCGAGATAATCCATCCCACCTCACAGGTGTGGCATATCAAGATGCTGATTAGACAGCATGATTATTGCACAGGTGTGCCTTAGGCTGGCCACAATAAAAGGCCACTCTGAAACATGCAGTTTTGCTTTATTGGGGGGGTCTGGGGGGGTCCGAAAACCAGTCAGTATCTGGTGTGAGGGGTAGGATTAGGGTTAGGGGTAGGGTTAGGGTTAGGGTAATGTTGTGAATCGAGTGGCCTGTGTTCGTCGTCCATAACATACGCCTGCCCATACCATAACCCCACCACCACCATGGGCCACTCGATTCACAACATTACCCTAACCCTAACCCTTTCATGTGTTTTTCCCCTGACCAACAGGGGCGTGGCCAAGGCGTGGACATGGGCCCACTTCGGCCAGGGGGCAGGTCCCATCTTCCTGGATGGGGTTGAGTGTTCGGGCAATGAGCTCTCCCTGGAGGAGTGTCCTCATAACATGTGGGAGAGACACAACTGTGACCACATGGAGGATGCAGGGGTCTCCTGCAACCCTCACACAGGTCAGAGAACACACACTGTCATCAGACTGGGATCAATCCTGTCCATCAAAATATACTTAAAGAGCCACAAATAAAAGTAGTCATTGTGCAGATTGGTCCATTTCAGAATAATATATATGATATGTTTTATAATGATTGATCATGAAAGTGTTCTCAAAGCTGGTAAAGGTGCAGCTAGTTTGAATGACTTTGTATACTGCAGGGTAGCTTGTGGATTTACTCCAGGTGGAACTAAAGTCTGATTTAACACTTGGTTAGATTTCACATCATTCATCCACATCTGTAAAGTAACTAAAGGTATTACATACATGTAGGGGAGTAAAAGTACACCATATACCTCTGAACTGTAGTGGAGTAGGAGTACAAAGTAGCAACAAATGAAATACTCAAGTAAAGTACAGGTCCCTTCAAATTGTATTTAAGTACTGTACTTGAGTACATGGACTTAGTTACTTTTCACCACTGTATAAGAATGAAAGAAAAGGTTAGAAAACAGCATAATTTCTACTGAGGGTATATACGCAGTAACCCTCGCTGTGATAGAAGAGCAGCTATAGGTGTCCCAAACAAGAGTTGTGATTGGCTGGTAGAGAATCCTAGGAACTGTTCTCTGCAGGGTTGGGTACACAAGTTGTTGAGGTCACATGTGGGTCATTAGTTCATGGCTGTCATTAAAGAGTCCCATGATGTGAAGTGGGCCAGCGAGGAGATGTCAGGACTGCAATGCTCTGTTCACACAACAGACTGCCCTGACTCTTCTTTTTACAGTTCTAGTGTAGAGAATAGGAGAGCTGAGGCAACAATCAGCTTTCTCTCCTCCTCATCTGCTCTGTAACATTGTGGAGTGGAGGGGAAAACAGATGAAGAAGCCTGTAAAGGCTGTTGCTGCTTCGGGGCTACTTTTGAATCTTGTGTCGTGCTGATCTGCACCAGGATGTTGTGAAAATCAGAATCAGAATATCTTTATTGTCGTCATACATAGGTATAATGAAATTGTGTTGGCATCTCTAACTGCAGTAATCAAATAGACACAAATAAATAAAAACAGTGATAAAAGCAGAGGTGAGCCATGACAATGCACTGCAATAACATTAAATGTCAATTTACATACTATGTAAATTTACTAGGGCTGTTAAGTTAACGCGTTAATAACGCGTTAACGCAAACAAAATGTAACGCTACTAATTATTTTAACGTGCGATTAACGCATATAATATATATAACTGGAGTTTCAGGCTCTGCACTTTCCCTCATCACCTCATACCTCAAAGACTGCACCTACAGGGTTACTTGGAGAGGGTCGGAGTCCGACCCTTGTCAATTAACTACAGGGGTCCCTCAGGGCTCTGTTCTTGGTCCCCTCCTCTTCTCCCTGTACACAAACTCGCTCGGATCAGTCATTAGCCCGCATGGTTTTTCATACCACTGCTACGCTGACGACACCCAATTAATTCTGTCCTTTCCCCGCTCAGAGACCCAGGTCGTTGCACGCATCTCTGCTTGTCTAGCAGACATCTCTCAGTGGATGTCTGCTCATCACCTCAAGCTCAACCTTGACAAGACTGAGCTGCTCTTCCTTCCGGGAAAAGATTGTCCCACTCTTGACCTAACAATCAACATTGGCACCTCAGTTGTTTCCCCGACTCAGACTGCAAGGAATCTGGGTGTGACCCTAGATAACAACCTGTCCTTCACTGCAAACATCGCTGCTACAACTCGCTGCTGCAGATACACGCTTTACAACATCAGGAAGATACGTCCCCAGCTGACCCAGAAAGCGACGCAGGTTCTAGTCCAGACTCTTGTCATCTCACGCCTAGACTATTGCAACTCTCTCCTGGCTGGTCTACCTGCATGTGCCATCCGACCTCTGCAGCTCATCCAGAATGCAGCGGCTCGTCTGGTCTTCAACCTTCCTAAATTCTCCCACACCACGCCGCTCCTCCGCTCCCTTCACTGGCTTCCGGTAACTGCTAGAATCCACTTCAAGACAATGGTACTTGCGTACCATGCTGCGAATGGATCTGGCCCTTCCTACATCCAGGACATGGTTAAACCGTACACCCCAGCACGTGCACTCCGCTCTGCATCAGCCAAACAGCTCGCTGCACCCGCACTGCGAGGGGGACCCAAGTTCCCATCAGCAAAAACACGTGGGTTTGCTATCCTGGCTCCTAAATGGTGGAATGAGCTCCCCATTGACATCAGGACAGCAGAAAGCTTACACACCTTCCGGCGCAGACTGAAAACTCATCACTTTCGACTCCACTTCGAGCGATATAATTATTAACAGAGCACTTATATACTAATAAAGGACTGGCTTGCCAGTTGAGCCAGTTGAGTAGCACTTGAAATGTTTGGCTCTATGAAACCTGATGTACTTATATGATTCTGTTTTCTTCAAGTTTGTATTTTGTTGGTCGAACGCACTTATTGTAAGTCGCTTTGGATAAAAGCGTCAGCTAAATGCAATGTAATGTAATAACTTTGGTGAGCCCTCTGCTTTTCAATTCAGTTGCATCTGACTTATCTTCTGACTGACAATCCTCCCATATTGTGATCTTAAATCTGAATGTGTTGCTCTGTGTGTCAGCAGACGGTGCGGTGCGCCTGGTGGGAGCAAACAGTCCCTGGGAGGGCCGGGTGGAGATCTACCATCATGGGGAATGGGGCACAGTGTGTGATGACAGCTGGACTGAAGTCAACGCCCGGGTGGTGTGCAGGCAGCTGGGCTTCAGGTCAGTGCAGCACCATGCTACACCTCTGGGCCTCAGGACACATGTACTACCCTGTGAGCTGATATCAAGATAAAGTAAAGATGCAATAAAGCACTGAGGAAATAACATGAGAGTAATGTTTTAAACCCCAAAGATTGAATAACAAACTGACATGTTTGCTATTCTCAGAGCCTTAAAAGTCCATCCATTTCCCCCTTATCTGGTGGAAGCAGGCTAAGTAAGCTAGTCTTTGTGCCCCCCAGCCCCGCCTCACCAGCCAGCATGTTCAGGGTCTGCACAGGGGTCTTCTCAGAGTTGAATGTGCCTGGGATACCTCCTCAGATATGAGTCTATAAAGCGTCCTGATCAAATGCCCAAACAAGCTAAAATGGCTCCTTCCAGCCAGTGTAGGCATTTATTCTCAGTCCTGCATCCTTACTTCCTACCTCAGCCTTCTAAATTCCTCATCTGACCTTAAGAAACCCTGCAGGGGAATTGAACAGATTCTCCTTGATCTCATTCATTGGTCCTCACTCACAGTTCATGATCGTTGGTTCATAGATCAAATAATTAATCGAGAGATTGTGTAACTAAATTCAAAACGTTCCTTTCTCTGGGCTGCGTGAAAGAGTTCTGATACCTATCCATACCATTAATGAATGTATTTTTTAAAGTAGAAGTGTAGGTTTTAAACAGTACATACACTTAAACTGATACTGATGTTTTTAGTTGTCTAAAATAAGTTAAATTGCTGCCACCCCACAGCCGTACATTGCCTATCTTCAATGCTGGTCCTCTTGTGTTTCTATAAACTGCCAGTGTAGGTGTTACTCTATGGATGAGTTTCTCATAGAAACACACTTCAAACTGTCCAAACTAGCCCTTTAAGTTTACGCATGGAGATGTACCGACCACATAATACAGGGAGCAGTGGTGAGTGGGGGCCTCATGACTTGTAATGAACTTGTAATGAACACCAATGCTCAATTGAGTTCAGTAGTTGTAATGTTAAATGGCCTTATAGGTCAAAGGGGTTCGCAGAGGTGCTTTAGGTACTCTGGCACCATCTGTGTTGCTTGGATCCAGAACATTAAAGAGTGTGTTGTTGACAGTCATACAAAATCAAAATGCTGATTTAAATTAATTTACTTCACCAACTGAGATCCGCCTGCAGGGGATGGTTTCAAAGAAAACACGCTCACTCAACATTTACAGTGGAACATGGTTGCAATTTTCGGATTAAATGATTGATTGGATGAAAATGTTTATGACTAATACATTTATGAAAACAAACTCATACTCACAGATACAGTATGTACACATACGTTTCATCACCATCCACCAATATGCAAAGGCTTTAAGCCTTGTCTATAGAAAACCATTTGCTTCCTTCAAATCCTGGAGATGGAATTAAACTGATTCTGCAATATTTTGTAAAATTAACTATTTCTGTTATAACAGATCAGTCATTTCTGCAACCAATCTACAGATTTTGAAAACATAGTATTTGTTTTTGTTTGATTTTGTTTAATGTAGGTATAATCAGGGGTACACATAACTGGTACGCAGGTACGCATGCGCGGCAAAAATCGGAAATGCATAACATCACTTGTGTCACTACGCGCCTTTGCTTACCAACGGACCTGTGAAGCTTTTCCAGGAGGCTTGGACCACTGGATGACTAAGTTGGTGCCGTGTGCACAGACGGGGCTGCTGTTAACGTCGGTATGTACAACGGAATTGTACCAAAACTACGCCAACTGGCTGCGGTGGGAGACTCCCCTGTGCACTTTCTGTGCCCCGCACACACACTGGAGAACTGCGCAAAATCACCAGGGGTCTCATTTATAAAGGGATATATAAATCCCTTTATAAAATGATCAGTTAGATGAGTTTCTTTCCGTTACATGGATATAAAACATTCATAGTTTATTAAATGAACATGCCCTCAGACACTGTTTCCTGCAAGATATTGCAGGAGGCCCCCGGAACTGGGGTCTCTCGGGCTTAACAGGTTTTAACAAACGCCTGTTTGAGACTCCTCAGTGCACACAAAAACATAACTTGGATAAATAAATAAATACGGAAATGTTATTGATCACCCCTCGATTATGTTCTCTTGTTAAGAAATGTATTCTCATAAATGATGCGGTAAGCAGAAGGACAGAATTACTTTAAACTGATGCCGTTTTGCATTTCTATAGGTCAGTGGTTCTCAAATGGGGGTACGCGGGAGTAGGCTACTGCAGGGGGTACGTGAGATGTATTTTATGTTAATGAAGACAAAAAAAACATAAGTAATGCATTTAAACAAACTACTAATAGTAGATTAACTACTTTATTCAAAGGTTTACAGAAATTCTGGATAATAAAATAGGAAAAATAAACAGTGTGCTCTCTTTTCCTCTCCCTCTCCTGACAGCCCGTCAGTCTCGTGCAGCTCGCTGAACCTGTAATAAATGACCCGACAGTAAATAATACACATATTTATAACTAGTATAGCTAGTTCCAGAGTAAGTGTGTTAGGTCTAACTCTTAGTGTATTTAATTTTGCTCCACTCAACTGTCCGCGGCGGGGCTGTGATCATGCAGAGCTGCATGTTCTCCGTCAGCAGCAGCTGATCTGATCTCTGATCTCTCTCTCGCGTCCGGTTATACTTCACTCGCGTTTATGTCCAAATCTAGCTAGTTCTAGCTAATGATATGATTGCCTGCTTATCAAAGGACACCTTAACAATAAGCGTTGCTTGGCAACGGCGTGTGGCCGCAAAGTATAGCGCAGCATTATGCATATATGAGGGGTCAAAATCCCATGCTCATAAAATGCTCATATATATGTTTCTCTTCATTCCCCACGCCCACAAATAAATAAATATTCAAATTTTAGGAAAAGTAAGGAAGTTTGAGCAGTGTGGGTTTTATATGAACAGAGTTACACATATGTCAAAACGCGAAGTGTAATATCTGCAGTTTGCCTCCCTGTCAGAATGACAAAGATCCTCAGTGAAGCACAAGCCCATATTTCTCACTAAATTGTAAGTACAACTTATTAAAAAGATCAGTTCAATGCAACTAATGTCGTCTTAGTGTTATTGCATGATGTTAAAATTGGTTTGCCATGAATTTAGTGATGGATTATAAGCATTTGAAATGTAGCATTTAAGTGTTTCTCAGTTACAATGTTGTTGTTTTAATAAATCAGACACTGATGGTGCAGCGCTGTACTGTACCTCTTTATATAGGCATTTTTTCCTTAACAAAATGTTTTTGCGCTGATCAGGGGGTACTTGGCTGAATTTATTTTTTCAAAGGGGGTACATTATTGAAAAAAGTTTGAGAACCACTGCTATAGGTTGTATAGATACGAGCATGGTTTTATATATTATCATGTTTAATCATGTTTTATGCCGTTCGCCAATAGCCTACTTGATAAGTCGCTCGTAAAACACAGGAGGTATGGAAACTAACAACACCATATGTGGTCAATTGTACAGCTAATACAGTGGTTCTCAAACTTTTTCTGTCAGGCAAAAAAAAAAATTCGGCCCCCCCCCAACACAAGTCAGGCTCAGTGGCGGCGCCAGAGATTTCTTTTGGGGGTGCTGTGGGGTAGCTTGACGTTTCATAGAGGGTGCTCAAACATTTAGGGTTTCCCATTAATGTACCGGGCGCTACAGTGGAATGTTCTACTGCAACAATCCCCACACGCATATACACAGTGTACCCGCGACTGTTACAATGAAGGCTCGATATCAGCTCACGGCATATGAGCAGGGGTAAAGTGCTATTTGTATTGGTGGTGTGTGGACCTCACATAGGGGGGTCCGGGGGCAAGCTCGTCCGGGAAGATTTATTTTTAAATATTGAAGTTAAAAGCATCAATCTGGTGCACTTTGAGAGCAAAATGAAGAGATCTATGGATACATCTCTCAACACCCATATAAAACAGAACTGTAAATGATTTACTTTTTCTTTATGGATATTTTACAAATCACCCTTTTAAACGTTATTCTTGTTTTACTGTCATAGTATTTCATACCTGTTTTTCATTTATTCTCTTATTTTTTTATAACTATAATGATCATATAAACGTGTGCCTCGGAAATAATTGTTTACATTAATCGTGACCAAAACGTTTGAGACCCACTGAGATAACACTGAGAGTCCTTTAGTTCACTGAGCCTCTCAGTCTGACAGGAGAGGACTCTCCACTTTGTTGTTGAAAAAGCTCCTTATATCCGTTAGCGTAGCTCGCTAGCACCAGAAGCTAACAACAACGATCTCCGGTACCGGTGCGCTCTCTCTCTCGCTCGCGCACACAAAATGGCTCGTTTCACACACACGCAGAGCCGAGCTTTAATGAAACACAGAGACCCAGACGTAATAGCATCATATTATTTTCGAATAAATAATTTTTCAATTTATGATTTTTTTAAATCTTTTTTTTATTTTTTATAATCATTTTCCCTCCTGGTCTCTCATGCCCCCCCTGGCATGCCTCTGCACCCCCCACTTTGAGAACCACTGAGCTAATATAACACAACACATTAGTTGTATTTCCTTTAACTGGTGGATTATGGATATACAGTACTCGAGTTGAGGGGGGATGAGGGGGGATGACATCCCCCCTGAAATAAAAACGGTCAAAATCATCCCCCTTCTAAAACTGCCATTCCCCTTTTCCATCCCTTATGTAATTTTATCAATGAACGTGGCACTGGTATTACTGCTATTTCAACATTAATTTTGCGCATTTTGAGTAAAATACTGTGGGCGAGGGAGCACGCACACACGCAATGACATTTTTACCAAGTCACTGACGCTATACTATGCGAGTGCCCTAGAGGGCGCCAGAGCGCCGTGATGCGCCTGTTTGATCGATGCCAGAAGCGCAGGTAACGGTCATCACAATGGCCAAGCGACCAGGAGGACAACGCGATCTGAGGGACTTCATATTTAAAAATACTAAAAATAACATTTCAGGTAAGTCAAGAGTCAGTAATCTTAGCAGGGGCGGATCTACGGGGGGCAGCTGCCCCCCCCCCACTGTAGAGCCTTGCCCCCCCAGCTGCCCCCCTAACTTTTGTTTCCCTAAAACTGTACTAAAACAAACCTACACTATTTCCACAAGCTTCTCAAGCAACAAAACAAGCATTACATTAGTTACAATTGAATCATTTTAAATATCATTTTAGGCCCGTTAAAAACGCAGCTACGGCCCTGCATTAAACTGCGGAGCGACGTTCACACAGACCGCGGCTCACACCGCTGCAGAGAGGGAGCGAGCTGTCCCAGCACCTATGGATCAGCCAACCCGGTATCACGGCAAGACGTGAACATGTGACGATTTACCATGCTGGGAGACGTGAACATGTCACGGTTTCGTCCCTTTCAAACGTGACAGCTACACGGTATTGTTAACCCATGTTAACCAGTGGAGAAATAACCGGAAATACCAAGCAAATGCTACCCCGACGTAATGATTTATTTTTTCATAGTCACACTCGATTACAGCGATTTTCTTGTTGCCCCAGCTGGTCGACACCTCTTTTAGCATAAACAAAGGCTACATGAATGTATTAAATCGATGTTAATCCGTGCGTGTGGATGTGGAATTAACGGACGTGACGTTGTGCGATTGAGTTGCCAAGCAACAGCTTCGGTTCATGTTAATTTACAAACTATTCAACTACAACCGTAGTTATATTTAAAAACATGTTAGCAGGCCTCACGAAATACTTTAATGCACATTAAAATGTAAATGTGAAGGAATGTGTGTATAACAAAATACATCGGTCATTAAACGAAACCGGAAACAGACGTAGGCAAGATCCTCAGCTCGATGATTGGATGGTTATCCGCAATGCATGCTGGGATTTGGTGTTTATGTGATGTGAAATCTGAAAACGTTTTTTAAAAATACAATAATTCTTTATTCCGAGTGTGCTTGCTTTTCTCTTTGAAAGTCATCATATAACGGCATTGTAATACACGGTTCGGCTGCATTAAATATGACATATCTGCCGTAGTTCTCTATTTATAGAGCCCTGCTGAGAAGACAAACAGGAGAACTGCCGCCAAAACTGAAAACGTGACGTGGATCAGAAATATATAAGCAATTAAACAGCATCTTACATTTATTTTCACACAATACGTCTCCTTGCAGTATCAACACTAATTCGGCTGACTTTTATATTTGATCCAATTGGTACATAGGCTGTATTTACACCATAACCGTGCAGAGCTGATAGAAAGGGACACCATGGTGGTCAAAGCACTCATTCATTCATGAATGAAGATAGAAGATCAATTTATATTCCTATAGTACTACTGACTTGTGAGGATAACTTGTAATTAGAACTGAAAACAGATACATTTATTAAACTGTATTATGGAACTTCTGTTTTTTTATTATCATTCATACCACTTTTATTGCCAGATGGAGGGTTCCGATCATAAAACACAGAGACCATACAGCCATACCATATTGAATTGAAAAATACAAATCAGAATTCTTCAATGTTGACATGACAATGATAAATTAGTCTGGATATTGAAAAACAATAGAAAAACATGTCTTAAAACAACTCTCTTCCCTTCTACTCTAGGAGAGGCAACAGATCAGACTAATATTCATATGTTTAAAAAGCGACGATACAAATTTAAATTTGGGACACTGCTGGTTATATCCGGGACAATACAAAGTAGAATTCGGGACAGTTGTGGGACACTGAGGAAAAAAGTTAATTTCGAGCCCTGATGACTCCACTCCGGAGGGATTCCCCGATCATTTCTTACAGTTTCTCATCAAGGGGGGGGGGGTCTCCTGTCCCCGGTGCAAACACACTGCCTGAGGAAGGTTAGGCTATGGCCCTTTCTCATTTCTCTAACTCCCCTCCTCGACTCCTATCCTCGAGACTTAGTCCCACCCACAGGAGATGCGAGCGGAGGAGCCGAGGAGGGGAACCGAGGAGAGAGGAGGGGAAGCAGCAGGCACTTAGAGAAATGAGAACTCCTCTTCTCTGAGCGTCATTTTAAAGAGACGTCCATTAATGATGACAGGAGGCACAGCAGCCCTCTGTCTGATGGACAGATGTGTTCATGATGACTTATATATTTACTTTGATTCATTCACAGTGCGGTATAATGAGACAACAGGCTACAGATGCGGACACTCACACACACATATATTTATATAAATATATACAATTTCAGAATCAAACAGAGCACTCTCATAATAACGTAACACAATCAGAGACTGGATATATCCCCCCCTCCCCCTCCTCTCTGGTCGCTACAATGAGGAAAATAAATTACGGGCCAAAAGGTTTATTTACAAGTATTAAAAGTAACTAGAGGACACCAAACCAACTGAGACCTGTCTGTCTGCTGCATCTACGCACACACTGTACCACACACACACACCACAGCTACCCTAACAGCCGTTGTGTATTTTATTATGTGAAGCACTAAATGTTTTTAGAAAAATATCGACTCTTTGTTTGTAGATATCTACTAAACTAAAGCAAATAAAGAGAGTAATGTAGGCCTGTTATACTGAGTGATATATATTATACACACTGCTCTGCTTTCTGCACGGACCTCACAGCTGTTCTCACTGTAAACATCGCGTTGCGATGAGAGCAGTTTCTAAAATAATATCCAGGGATGCATGCAGAGCTGTCATTGGCTGAGATAAGTCCGGCCGTGCGTCACGACTCTTTGAAACATCTCTGTTCCCGGAAATGCATCTGTGGAGGACCGTGGAGGACCCATCAGTGTATCCTCGGTTAGAGCTCCTCCAGAGAGCCTCCTCGATGCTCGATGCTCGGTCCTCGAAGTGCATTTAGAGAAATGAGATGTCCTTCAAAATGGCGCGCTGAAATTCATTTCCGGGTCACTACCGGAGGACCGAGGAGTCGAGGAGGGGGATTTGATGAAATGAGAAAGGGCCTATGTGTATTTTTTTTGTCATTAACCTTTTTCGGACCACTTATTTATTTATTTTGGTGACTGTAGGAGCCGCATTTAAGTTTATTTTGTTTTGATTTATTTGGAACCTTTATTAATGCATTTTTCTGTTCAGTGAGAGGTGTGCTTTTCTCAGGTGAAGGGGCCAAGTGCTAGGACTGTCTTAGGGAAGAAAGCTTTTAGTTGTGCAGCTCCACTAAATTGGAACAGTCTGCAAACATGTTTAAAACTGAGCACTTTGGTTCCCCTGCATCATTTTAAAACTCAGCTGGGTGACATTCTGTTTGATACTCATGGTACCTGTCTCTGTAAATAGAGTTTGTAAACTGTACCCTGTACATTATGTTGTTTGTCATCCTTATTGTTGTTCTGTTGTTTTTATGTTACATGTGTAACTAATGTCCTGTAGGTCACCCTTGAAAAAGAGATCTTTTTATCTCAAGGGGCTTCACCTGGTTAAATAAAGGCTACAAACAAACAAGGCTTTAAGTTGGAGGTGCGGTGTGTGACGGGGGAGCAGCAGGCAGCAGCAATACCGTCATTGACACGCAGACGCAACCTTATGCTTATAAAAGACAGAATATTAGGATCTGCTGTTTAAGTTTATGTTACATATTGTTTTCGTATTTTGTTTTATGTTTTGCTGGAAATAAACGTTGAAAAGCAACAGAAACGTCCAGTGGATTGTGTACTGCGAGTCTGACACTGCTTCCCAGGCCCAAGCTCTACATGTGGCCAAGAACAATAACTTTTGAGGTGAAGGTTACAAGACAAACTTTTGGGGATTTTGGCCCCTACAGTGACGATCCGACCTCCATGCTGCTACTCTGGTTCAAACTGCATCCACCAAACAATATGATTTGTCTCCACCTCCCCAAAAGAACCAAATCTGACACGGTGTGAGATGTCTTTTTTAGCTGTTCTGTCTTCATTTCCTGCGATCTCCTTCATAAAGTCAGTCAAAATGAATGAATGGGCGTTTCTTTGACTATTTATAGGCAAATATGGGCGTTATGTGAAGCCCGCAAAAGCTGCACCGCATTTCGAGTCGATTGTGATTTATAAAGAGAAACGTAGGAAGTGCCGTACGCACTTCCCTCGCCGGTACGCAATGTTTGGTGTATCGGAAAATGTCGGAACATTTCTGTACCTATTTATTTGCTTTCTACTACGTAAGCAACCTTCCCACGTGAATCCTACGCACGGTGTTATAAATGAGGCCCTAGATCACAACGTTCACGCTCTTTGGTCAAGATACTGCAGCAAGGTGGAGCAAAACACACAGCTGCAAACTTACTCAAGGTGTTATGGAAGAGTTTGAAATCAGACAGAGGTGGAAGAAGTACTCAGATCTTGTGAAGGAATACTCTGTTACAAGTAAAAGTCCTGCATTCAAAATGTTCCTCAAGTAAAATTAGAAAAGTATGATCATCAAAATATAGTGAAAGTAGCGACAGTAAAAGTAGTCATTGTGCAGATTGGTCCATTTCAGAATAATATATATGATATGTTTTATAATGATTGATCATGAAAGTGTTCTCAAAGCTGGTAAAGGTGCAGCTAGTTTGAATGACTTTGTATACTGCAGGGTAGCTGGTGGATTTACTCCAGGTGGAACTAAAGTCTGATTTAACACTTGATTATATTTCACATCATTCATCCACATCTGTAAAGTAACTAAAGGTATTAAATACATGTAGTGGAGTAAAAGTACACCATATACCTCTGAACTGTAGTGGAGTAGAAGTACAAAGTAGCATCAAAGTCAAGTAAAGTACAAGTATCTTAAATTGTAATTAAGTACAGTACTTGAATAAGTATACTTAGTAACTTCCCACACCTGAAATCAGATATTACTTCAAGTCATGTGATCATTTCTTAGTATTTGATCCTTCAACTTGGCCTCAGGAAATGCAAGGACTTCACAGTTTTCGCAACAAGTTTTGGAGAAAGCAAAGCGGAGGCTTAAACAGGGACATTGAGGAAGACTGCAGCATCTTCATCATTACCATGCAAGAAGTGGAAATAGAGGACAGTGAAGGAGACACTGAGGAAGACTGCACTTATTAACCACGCTTAGTGTGGGGTGAGTACCAAATGCTGTCTCCTGGTACTCATCTGAGTAACTCACTAAAAAAGTGATGTGCACCCCTGAATATATTGGTTTTTACACAAGGGAGAATTTTGAGAATGTTGTTCTCTTAAATGATATCCATAGAAAGACAGATGGTGTGTTGTCTGCAGGAGCCGAGCAGAGGTGGCCCCTGACCAAGTGTCTGAAGAGGGTCGGGGGCTAATCCTGCTGGACGAGGTGCAGTGCCAGGGACCAGAGGCCACTCTACTGGCCTGCACCCACTCTGAGTGGGGCCAACATGACTGCTCCCACAGGGAGGATGTAGGTGTCCGCTGTGAGAGGGGGGGTGGAACCAATGAGATACCAGGCCTTTTGCCTATTGGTAAGTACACACCTTCACAGTCGGTGTGAATGTGTGTGAATGTTAGCTTCCCCCTGCCTCAGTATGAATGTGTGTTCATGGGTGAATGATGACTTGTGGTGACCAGTGGTGTAAAGTAACTAAGTACATTTACACAAGTACTGTTCTTAAGTACAATTTTGAGAGACTTCTTTAGAGGCTTCTCAATTCTTACATTTCCCCTCCTCGACTCCCCTCCTCGAGACTTAGTCCCGCCCACAGGAGATGCGAGCAGAGGAGCCGAGGAGGGGAACCGAGGAGAGAGGAGGGGAAGCAGCAGACGTTTAAAGAAATGAGAACTCCTCTCCTCTGAGCGGTCATTTTAAAGAGACGTCCGTTCATTATTACTTGGCAACAGCTGCATCAGCTGTCGAGTGTTTTGTCATAGCGCTGTATCTCTGTTAGATCAGCTGAACATTGTTCCCCCACATATTTACTTTGAATTCATTGAGAGTGCGGTATAATGAGACAATAACAGGCTACAGATGCGGACACACACACACACATATATTTATATAAATATATACAATTTAAAGTATGAGAGCACTCTCATAATAACGTAACACAATCAGAGACTGGATATATCCCCCCCCCCTCTCTCTGGTCGCTGAAATGGGGAATTGAAATTACGGGCCAAAAGTTGTATTTACAAGTAGGCCTATTAAAAGTAAGCATAGGACACCAAACCAACTGAGACCCGTCTGTCCGCCGCATCTACGCACTGTACAACACACACCTACACACTGTACCACACACACACCTACACACTGTACAACACACACACCTACACACTGTACAACACACACACCTACACACTGTACCACACACACACCTACACACTGTACCACACACACACCTACACACTGTACCACACACACCTACGCACTGTACAACACACACACCTACACACTGTACCACACACACACCTACACACTGTACCACACACACACCTACACACTGTACCACACACACACCTATACACTGTACAACACACACACCTACAGCTCCTAAAGCATAATCAGGCTACAGCCGTTGTGTATTTTATTATGTGAAGCACTAAATGGTCTTAGAAAAAATATCGACTCTTTGTTTGTAGTTATCTACTAAACTAAAGCAAATAAAAAGAGTAGGCCTGTTATACTGAGTGATATATATTTTACACACTGCTCTGCTTTCTGCACGGACCTCACAGCTGTTCTCACTGGAAACATCGCGACGCGATGAGAGCAGTTTCTAAAATAATATCCAGAGGGTGCATGCAGAGCTGTCATTGGCTGAGATAAGTCTGGCCGTGCGTCACGCCTCCACCGTTCCCGGAAATGCATCCGCGGAGGAGCCGAGGAGGAACCATCAGTGTCTCCTCGGTTAGAGCTCCTCCAGAGAGCCTCCTCGATGCTCGATCCTCGGTCCTCGGTGTGCATTTAGAGAAATGAGATGTCCTTCAAAATGGCGCGCTGAAATTCATTTCCGGGTCACTACCGGAGGACCGAGGAGTCGAGGAGTCGAGGAGTCGAGGAGGGGAAATTTGAGTATTGAGAAGCCTCTTATGATTGAGTATTTCCATTATATGCTACTTTGTACTTCTACAATTCAAAGGTACTCCACTACATTTATTTAATACCTTTAGTTACTTCACAGATGTGGATGAATAATGTGAAATCTAATCAAGTGTTGAATCAGACTTTAGTTCCACCTGGAGTAAATCCACCAGCTACCCTGCAGTATACAAAGTCATTCAAACTAGCTGCACCTTTACCAGCTTTGAGAACACTTTCATGATCAATCATTATAAAACATATCATATATATTATTCTGAAATGGACCAATCTGCACAACGACTACTTTTACTGTCGCTACTTTCACTATATTTTGATGATCATACTTTTCTACTTTTACTGAGTAACATTTTGAATGCAGGAATTGTACTTGTAACAGAGTATTCCTACACTGTGGTACTTCTACTTTTACTTCAGTACAAGATCTGAGTACTTCTCCCACTTCTGCTTGTATATGTAAAGAAGTCGAGTAGAGAAGTCGTAAAGACTGGATAAAGCGCCATATAAATGCAGTCCATTTAAGAGTATTAAACATGTAGAGGCATCAGAATAGCCTCAGGACAGGCACATCATCAACAATACGAGGCATGTTTCCCTGAAATGTTTGTGTACAGGCCCTCTGCTGCGATTGGTGGCTGGAGAGAGCAGGAAGGAGGGCAGAGTGGAGGTCTTCATCAACGGCCAGTGGGGGAGCGTCTGCGATGATGGCTGGAATGATGTCCATGCAGCTGTGGTTTGCAGACAGCTTGGATTCACGTGAGTACCATGACACCCTCACTGATATTTTGCTCAGGATGCCCGTGCTTATTTTCATCTAAAGGCCCTGACACACCAAACTGACACCAAAGAACACGTCCCGACGGACCCAAATGATCTGTTTGGTGTTTCGAGCCAAACACTTCAGAGACATGTTCTGTATATATATGAGAACTATAATATATTGATGAAAAACAGTATAATGGGGGACCTTTAATTGCAGTTTGTTATTTTTTAAAGCCTAAAGCATCTTAACTGCTGCGTTGATGGCCGTGAAACACAATTGTGACTCCTGTTGGCTTAGTTTAGTTTATTTATTGAAAGGACAGTGCACATTAAACAACAACAATAGAGAGGAACATCAGAACAACAATAGAGAGGAACATCAGAACAACAATAGAGAGGAACATCAGAACAACAATAGAGAGGAACAGCAGAACAACAATAGAGAGGAACAGCAGAACAACAATAGAGAGGAACATCAGAACAACAATAGAGAGGAACATCAGAACAACAATAGAGAGGAACAGCAGAAACAACAATAGAGAGGAACATCAGAACAACAATAGAGAGGAACATCAGAACAACAATAGAGAGGAACAACAATAGAGAGGAACAGCAGAACAACAATAGAGAGGAACATCAGAACAACAATAGAGAGGAACAGCAGAACAACAATAGAGAGGAACAGCAGAACAATAGAGAGGAACAGCAGAACAACAATAGAGAGGAACATCAGAACAACAATAGAGAGGAACAGCAGAACAACAATAGAGAGGAACATCAGAACAACAATAGAGAGGAACATCAGAACAACAATAGAGAGGAACATCAGAACAACAATAGAGAGGAACATCAGAACAACAATAGAGAGGAACAGCAGAACAACAATAGAGAGGAACATCAGAACAACAATAGAGAGGAACATCAGAACAACAATAGAGAGGAACATCAGAACAACAATAGAGAGGAACAGCAGAACAACAATAGAGAGGAACATCAGGGGCCTATACTACGAAGCTGGTTCAACCTAACCTGGATATGTTTGAGTTAGCCGTTTGGCCTAATCCAAAACATACGCGCTCTCGCTAAACTGTACTACGACGCTGGTTATCAAGTGGATCGCTCAAGCCAGCCGTTTCCTATCTAGTTAGGTGCGCGTTCACATGAAAGGGGTGGTATTTGGAGCATTCGACCAATGACAAACATGGAGAAGCGCACTGACAGCGCAGCGTCATACTTCCTGAATGAAAAGTGAACTTTAATACTAGTCAAAAATGAAAAAGTTAAACTTTAAACATCCATGACTTAAACACTTGATCCAGGATCAAAGCCACAGAGCTGCACCTGCAAGGTGAATACAGCTGGCAAAAGAAAAAGTGTTTGAATGCGTACATTAACAGGTTTATGATATCACTGCCCCGTCTAAAACACGATTTGACTTTAATTACATTCGTTTCGAGTGTTTCGTCAACTTAATGTGTTGCTTAAAATAATACTTCTGCATACAGTAGGCCTATGTGACACTGTGAGTGTTGCACGGCCAGATACGGCTCAGCTGACTCAGATAAGAAAATATATGATACATTATGAAGTGATATGCCGCGGACTGTACTTGATGTTACTCTGATCCGGTTACTTATGTTGTGGCAGATATTTCAGTAAGCTTTCTTAACGCTAATGTTATAATAGTCAGATTGCTCTGAAGATGGAGGTTATATTCTATTAATGTTCACGTTCACACAGTCGGTGATTTTTGCCGGCCGTCTTTCCTGCGACGGCAGCTTTTCTGTATTTCCTTTCTCCTGTAATATGACTTGATCGCTTTAAACTCTGCACACTGAGCTCTGATTGGTCAGCAGGCAGTGCTTTCACTGAGTTGAGCTCTTAGCCTGCAACCTAACCTGGGGGGTATACTATGAAGCAGGATTTTCGCTTAGCCGGCTAAATTCAGGGACAACTCCGGCTTTCCGGTCCTACGAAGCTGGTTCTCTTTTTAGCAGGCTAGATCTCCATGGTAACTTATGCTTAGCGGCTAACCTGGTCGGGACCAGGTTAGGTTGCAGGCTAAGATCTCAACTCAGTGAAAGCACTGCCTGCTGACCAATCAGAGCTCAGTGTGCGGAGTTTAAAGCGATCAAGTCATATTACAGGAGAAAGGAAATACAGAAAAGCTGCAGTCGCAGGAAAGACGGCCGGCAAAAATCACCGACTTTGTGAACGTGAACATTAATAGAATATCACCTCCATCTTCAGAGCAATCTGACTATTATAACATTAGCGTTAAGAAAGCTTACTTAAATATCTGCCACAACATAAGTAACCGGATCAGAGTAATATTAAGTAGCCTACAGTCCGCGGCATATCACTTCATAATGTATCATATATTTTCTTATCTGAGTCAGCTGAGCCGTATCTGGCCGTGCAACACTCACAGTGTCACCTACTGTATGCAGAAGTATTATTTTAAGCAACACATTAAGTTGACGAAACACTCGAGACAAATATAATTAAAGTCAGATCGTGTTTTAGACGGGGCAGTGATATCATAAACCTGTTAATGTACGCATTCAAACTGTATTTGTGCCACACAGCTATGTGGCTTTTATCCAGGATAAAGTGTTTAAGTCATGGATGTTCAAAGTTTAACTTCTTCATTTTTGACTAGTATTAAAGTTCACTTTTCATTCAGGAAGTATGACGCTGCACTCTCAGTACGCTTCTCCATGTTTGTGATTGGTCGAATGCTCCAGATACCACCCGTTTCATGTGAACGCGCACCTAACTAGATAGGAAACGGCTGGCTTGAGCGATCCACTTGATAACCAGCGTCGTAGTACAGTTTAGCGAGAGCGCGTATGTTTTGGATTAGGCCAAACGGCTAACTCAAACATATCCAGGTTAGGTTGAACCAGCTTCGTCGTACAGGCCCCTGGTCCCGACCAGGTTAGCCGCTAAGCATAAGTTACCATGGAGATCTAGCCCGCTAAAAAGAGAACCAGCTTCGTAGGACCGGAAAGCCGGAGTTTTCCCTGAATTTAGCCGGCTAAGCGAAAATCCTGCTTCATAGTATACCCCCCAGAACAACAATAGAGAGGAACAGCAGAACAACAATAGAGAGGAACAGCAGAACAACAATAGAGAGGAACAGCAGAACAACAATAGAGAGGAACAGCAGAACAACAATAGAGAGGAACATCAGAACAACAATAGAGAGGAACAGCAGAACAACAATAGAGAGAACATCAGAACAACAATAGAGAGGAACAGCAGAACAACAATAGAGAGGAACAGCAGAACAACAATAGAGAGGAACATCAGAACAACAATAGAGAGGAACAGCAGAACAACAATAGAGAGGAACAACAATAGAGAGGAACAGCAGAACAACAATAGAGAGGAACAGCAGAACAACAATAGAGAGGAACAGCAGAACAACAATAGAGAGGAACAGCAGAACAACAATAGAGAGGAACCTCAGAACAACAATAGAGAGGAACAGCAGAACAACAATAGAGAGGAATAGCAGAACAACAATAGAGAGGAACAGCAGAACAACAATAGAGAGGAACAGCAGAACAACAATAGAGAGGAACCTCAGAACAACAATAGAGAGGAACAGCATAACAACAATAGAGAGGAACAGCAGAACAACAATAGAGAGGAACAGCAGAACAACAATAGAGAGGAACAGCAGAACAACAATAGAGAGGAACAGCAGAACAACAATAGAGAGGTACATCAGAACAACAATAGAGAGGAACAGCAGAACAACAATAGAGAGGAACAGCAGAACAACAATAGAGAGGAACAGCAGAACAACAATAGAGAGGAACATCAGAACAACAATAGAGAGGAACAGCAGAACAACAATAGAGAGGAACAGCAGAACAACAATAGAGAGGAACAGCAGAACAACACTAGAGAGGAACATCAGAACAACAATAGAGAGGAACAGCAGAACACAATAGAGAGGAACAGCAGAACAACAATAGAGAGGAACATCAGAACAACAATAGAGAGGAACAGCAGACAACAATAGAGCAGCAGAACAACAATAGAGAGGAACATCAGAACAACAATAGAGAGGAACAGCATAAAACAATAGAGAGGAACAGCAGAACAACAATAGAGAGGAACAGCAGAACAACAATAGAGAGGAACAGCAGAACAACATAGAGAGGAACAGCAGAACAACAATAGAGAGGAACAGCAGAACAACAATAGAGAGGAACAGCAGAACAACAATAGAGAGGAACAGCAGAACAACAATAGAGAGGAACAGCAGAACAACAATAGAGAGGAACAGCAGAACAACAATAGAGAGGAACATCAGAACAACAATAGAGAGGAACAGCAGAACAACCAATAGAGAGGAACAGCAGAACAACAATAGAGAGGAACAGCAGAACAACAATAGAGAGGAACAGCAGAACAACAATAGAGAGGAACAGCAGAACAACAATAGAAGGAACAGCAGAACAACAATAGAGAGGAACAGCAGAACAACAATAGAGAGGAACAGCAGAACAACAATAGAGAGGAACAGCAGAACAACAATAGAGAGGAACAGCAGAACAACAATAGAGAGGAACATCAGAACAACAATAGAGAGGAACATCAGAACAACAATAGATAGGTAAACAGGCAGAACAACAATAGAGAGGACATCAGAACAACAATAGAGAGGGAACACAGAACAACAATAGGAGTAACAAGCAGAAAACAATAGAGAGGAACAGCAGAACAACAATAGAGAACAGCAGAACAACAATAGAGAGGAACATCAGAACAACAATAGAGAGGAACAGCAGAACAACAATAGAGAGGAACATCAGAACAACAATAGAGAGGAACAGCAGAACAACAATAGAGAGGAACAGCAGAACAACAATAGAGAGGAACAGCAGAACAACAATAGAGAGGAACATCAAACAACAATAGAGAGAACATCAAACAACAAATAGAGAGGAACATCAGACAACAATAGAGAGGAACATCAGAACAACAATAGAGAGGAACAGCAGAACAACAATAGAGAGGAACAGCAGAACAACAATAGAGAGGAACAGCAGAAACACATAGAGAGGAACAGCAGAACAACATAGAGAGGAACATCAGAACAACAATAGAGAGGAACAGCAGAACAACAATGAGAGGAACAGCAGAACAACAATAGAGAGGACAGCAGAACACATAGAGAGGAACAGCAGACAACAATAGAGAGGAACATCAGAACCACAATAGAGAGGAACAGCAGAACAACAATAGAGAGGAACAGCAGAACAACAATAGAGAGGAAACAGCAGAACAACAATAGAGAGGAACAGCAGAACAACAATAGAGAGGAACAGCAGAACAACAATAGAGAGGAACAGCAGAACAACAATAGAGAGGAACATCAGAACAACAATAGAGAGGAACAGCAGAACAACAATAGAGAGGAACAGCAGAACAACAATAGAGAGGAAGCAGCAGAACAACAATAGAGAGGAACAGCAGAACAACAATAGAGAGGAACAGCAGAACAACAATAGAGAGGAACATCAGAACAACAATAGAGAGGAACAGCAGAACAACAATAGAGAGGAACAGCAGAACAACAATAGAGAGGAACAGCAGAACAACAATAGAGAGGAACAGCAGAACAACAATAGAGAGGAACAGCAGAACAACAATAGAGAGGAACAGCAGGCAAACAATAGTAGAGAGGAACAGCAGAAACAACAATAGAGAGGACACAGCAGAACAACAATAGAGAGGAACAGCAGAACAACAATAGAGAAGGAACAGCAGAACACAATAGAGAGGAACAGCAGAACAACAATAGAGAGAACAGCAGAACAACAATAGAGAGGAACACAGAGCAACATAGAGAGGACAGCAGAACAACAATAGAGAGGAACAGCAGAACAACAATAGAGAGGAACAGCAGAACAACAATAGAGAGGAACAGCAGAACAACAATAGAGGGGAACAGCAGAACACAATAGAGAGGAACAGCAGAACAACATAGAGAGGAACAGCAGAACAACAATGAGAGGAACATCAGAACAACAATAGAGAGGAACACAGAACAACAATAGAGAGGAACAGCAAACAACAATAGAGAGGAACATCAGAACAACATAGAGAGGAACAGCGAACAACAATAGAGAGGAACCATAGACTGTATATATAAAGAGAGGAACAAACAAACATGCAAACAGATGAAATATCATCATACCTTGATACAGTTAAAAGTGTTCACATTTTTGATTGCTTAAAAGCCAGTTCTTATGATTGTGGTTAAATGTATGAAAGGAGGTGTTATTCCTTATCTGTATTGGTGTTGTGTTCCAGAATGCCCTCACAGAGAAACAGTGTTTGCCAAAGGAACTGGACCTAAGAGGGACTACACAGTCCCCTCTTAGGGCAGACCTTGTGGTTCTGCTGTTTGAATGGTTCTGCTGTATAAAAGTGCAGAGTGGTGGGGGGGGTGCCTTGCCGTTTAGAATTTAAAAAAATGAGACATGCATCAATGTGTTTTAAAATATTTTCCCAGCTGAGCAGGTTATGTTTGTCCAGGATTTTGCAATGGTGGTATAGCTTAGGTTTTCTGTCCAAAACTTTGAGAGCTTGTTTGTGAAGTGACAGGATAGGCCTTAATGTTGTGCTATTTGCCTGGGTCCAGCTGCACTATAAAAAAGGATTTTGGAGGGTAGTATATATTATCCAAGCAAATCATTTAAATTGTACTCAAGGTATATAAGTGAGCATTGTTAGTATATTTGAATGGGTACATTCTACCTACACTACCTAATTTCTGACAGTACCAACTGAAACACAAACAATCTGGGTAAAATCTACTTGAAGACATTAGGCCCACACTGCCCCTTTGCGCATGCGTCTGCGGTGATTCTTGGCTGCAGGCCAGAGGAACGGTTCTCTTTCGCGCCTCCCTCCTCCTGGTGTGTGGAAATGTTGGAAGGTAAGATATTACTGTCTATCATGTCCTACATATACATGTTCACGGTTTTTGAGGTTCATCACAAGACTTGTTGTCTGCTTGCTTCACTGTTAGACAAGGAATGTAAGTTTGTTCTCATCTATTACTCACTGGAAGTCGGTCACTGATGCTAGATAGCTGTAGCTAACATAGGAGCTAAGAGTAAAGCACTATGATGTTTAGCTCCATATTGTTAATAATTGTTATTACAGCAATAATGTGCATGTTGACGGCATGCCGTGTGAAATGAGTTAAGCGTCACGGCGACAGTTGTATATTAATGTAAGTTAACCAGCCAAGTTGTGTTTCACGTCAGCATCGTGCATGCTTAGCAGAGAAGGCTATTGTTTGCTAGCTAAGTACTAACAAGAACAGCGCGCGGAAGGCGGCATTCGTTTAAATCAACCTTTGAAGTTGGTCGTCCTCTATATAAGGTGTGTTTGTCCAATGTTATTTTCCACACAGTATCCAATGGTGATGCACACTGCAAAAATCAGTAGCCGTTTATTAAATAACATGTCAGTTCAAGTAATATGACGAACTCTGTCTCTGACCCGGTTGAGTAGTATTGAGTACAGTAACGGTTTGCGGGGGACACATTCAAATGATGCACAAGGCTAACTAAGTTGAAGCTAGCTTGTAGCATCTCTCTCAGTCTATCTAACGTCGGCCGTCAGTTTCCTCGTGTGTCTGTATTCATATGAGCGTGCATGAAACGATAAATACTGAGACAACTACTACTACTACGACTATCTCTTAGTGAAAAATAACCATCGTATATTCTGCCAAGCCACAGTAATAATGATTTATGATTAATTTGTCTTTTTTGAGGTATAGCTGCAGCAATAGCCTATAGACTTATGTTTACATAAAGCTTACTGTATATTATCGTGAGGACTGGAGAGATTACCACGGAGCAGAGCCAAAGCTCATTGTTATATATTTTAGGATTTTTCTACATAAAAATGTTTAATTGTGTTATTTTGTTGGTAATGTTCAGTGTAAGAAATGTGAATATAAGTGTAACATCCTCAGAGACGGCACCTAAGTCCTATACATTTTAAATCCTGCAGACAATTCGTAGTGGAGTGGAGGTGGTGACCCTCAGCCCACGTGTCAGTGTCTTCAAGGAGAGATGGGCCTGGTTTATTCAATGAGGCTCAGGTGAGAACGTTACGTGTATTTGTTTCCATTTCAACTCACTGTTGTGAGTAATGAGTGTTGTCCCCTATGCTCTTTATTAGATCAAGGAGGAGTTCCGACACATAACAACTCTTTCACTGGAAGAGACTTTGATGCTGAAACTGGATGGGTACACTAACACCACTCGCTCCAGCTGATGCGTGCCAAAGGAGGAGATGCTGGCTCCAGGATGCGCCCTCTTCTGAGCACAATTGATGAGGCACATTTATTTAAATGTTTCATTCAAGAATATGAAAATGCAGAAATAAGTCTTGTCACTAAAATGCATTTCCTCACAGGCCCCAGAGTGTTGGGAAAAAGAGATGCAGTGGCCAGGTGCCTGATTGAAGACCTTGGGGAACGCCAAGAAGACCTTTTTCAAGACAGCCAGGTATGTCGTTAAAGACTGATCACTTCAAGATTTTAACGGAGTTATTTCGGAGGTCGCTCTGATACCATGGTTTAATTTCTGTGATTAACCACTCTTACACCTAACAAATAAATATGCAATTTATTGCTGTAAATCTGTAAACATCTTATTGTTTTTATAAATGGTTTAGCATTCACAGGAACATGATTTAGGGATAATGTACTGATGTGCTTAGCTACTTAACATATACAACTACCAAAAAACAAAAACCTTCTTTTGGTGTTAAAGTGAAATAAGATAAATAAAATCATGCACTGAAAAGTTATGTTCATGGGAAAGAATCAATGTAATGTCATTGATTAGATCGATGGGCAATTTGACTGGGCCTGACATTTTTTATATAAGTTAGAAATCTTGTTTTGTTTTTAATCGCTGCAACACATTTTTACAAATCATTAAAAAAAAGTCAATCCCTGGTTTTATTGATTAGGCTTAATGCTAGACCACAAAGCCTATATTGTATAATAGCTTCTTGTTAATATGCCTAATTTAAAGTGAATATGCTTTTCTTTCTTTCTTTTCAACATGGAGGACGAGCATGACAACGTCGTGGACCAAACTATGAAGGTGCTTGTGATCCATGATGCCAGGGACAGGGGGGACCAGCAGATGTGTCCATTGTCATAGAGGGAGACAGAGTTTTGTGCGGAAACCAAACAAAGGCATGTGCATAGTTGATGGAATTCATCTACGCCCTCAACCTGGAATACCCCAACAAGCTCAAATACACATTTGAGGTATTCTAAAAACAGTTTTTGGAGCTTGATGGAAACAAGCTGCTCAAACAGGTCCAGAGCCTCAAATAAACAATTTGTTCTGAAGTGGATGTTGACTTGTTTTAGTGCCGAGTGACACAAACACAACATAATGAGATGTGGAATGTAATGGATGTGGAGAAACCTTTTTCTGTTAAAAGTGGACTGTTTACTGGCACTCAAAGGTTTTAATAGTTGAATAAATTGCACTTGGAAGATTATGTTAAAAATGTTTACAATTTCCATGCACTTTACTGTTAAAACAATGTGATTGTGACTATTTTGAAGATTCTGCTTAGTGTTAACAATTGAAATGCACTTAACTGTTTTAAATAATCTCAATGTATGACCATATTGCACTTATACATTTGGTCAATTAAAAAAAACATGATCAATAAAATCTTGTGTGTGGGCAATATATTGTTTACTGGTAACCTTACTAATAAAGTAATATTAATGTGTAATATAGATCAATTATTAAGTAAATAGCTGCCTACGATTAGGAGTAAATATTACTCATTTATAAGTAATACGTTTCATTAAGTAATTGAGTTAGATTTTACTTAATTTCTTAAAGTAAGTCTTATATATTAAATATTAGTAACCTTTACCCAGCTGCCTATGATTGAGAGTAAATATTACTCATTTATATATAATATGTTTTAAGTAATTGAGTTAGATTTTACTTAATTTCTTAAAGTAAGTCTTATATATTAAATATTAGTAACCTTTACCCAGCTGCCTATGATTGAGAGTAAATATTACTCATTTATATATAATATGTTTTAAGTAATTGAGTTAGATTTTACTTAATTTCTTAAAGTAAGTCTTATATATTAAATATTAGTAACCTTTACCCAAAAACATTGGTAAAATCTACTCAAAAGAAGTGTGTGCAAATTGTTACCCCCATTTTATTGAGTAGATCTTATAGGTTGGTTTTTACAGTGTGGTTCACCTGGGTCCAGCTACTCATACAGTATGTTAGGTGGGGAAGGATCATGGCAGTCATAGAGTTTTGTTACAGGTGTTGTCAAACAGTTCCTTATATATCTAAAGGTTGCTAGATTGTATTTAGTTATTTGCATTACCTTTCTCACTTGTTTTTTGAAGGATAGAGTAGTGTCAAGGATAATGCCTAGATATTTAAAATGTGTAACTGTTTGAATGACCTCCCCAGACACATAGACCTTGGGTTCACAGTGTGATACAGTGTTGGTCTTGCTAAAAAACATACAGACTGTCTTCTTAACATTCAGATATAGCTGTGAGTCAGTAAGCCATTGATTTACATGAACCATTGCATCATTTAATTTGGCCGCAGCTTGAGCCTTGGTTTTTGCATGGACATAAATGACAGTGTCATCAGCATACATTTGCACCTCACATCCAGTGCACACTGATGGCAAGTCATTTATATAAAGGCTGAATAGAATTGGGCCCAGGATAGATCCCTGGGGTACACCCAGTTCATTCCTCAGGGGTGGTGATGTCTCGCCACTTACCCTTACACACTGAACTCTGTCTGACAGATAGGAGCTCATCCAGTCTATTGCACTGGGTGAGAAATTAAAATAAGACATTTTGTGAATGAGTACTTGATGATTGACTGTATCAAAAGCTTTCTTAAGATCTAAGAAGATTGCTCCAACAATGCCTCCTTTGTCCATTTTTGATTTCATATTTTCCACAAGGAAACAATGTGCGGTCTCAGTGGAATGATTGGCTCGGAAGCCGAATTGCATGGGGTGTAGTGTGAAAGGACTACTGTTAAGATGTCCAGTCAATTGCTCAGCTACACATTTCTCAGAGATCTTAGACATGACAGGTAAAATACTAATGGGCCTATAGTTGTTTGCATCAGTTGTGTCCCTGGATTTGTGGACTGGCACAACAATGGCTAACTTCCAGTCTTTTGGGAATGTTCCTAAAAGAGGTGTTAATTATTTTGGTAATTGTCCCTGTGAGAGTGGTAGCATGTTTCTTTAGAAACAGAATCCTGTCCAAAAGGGTCTTTTGATTTGGAATTGTTTAAAGAAGAAATGATAGAATGAACTTTGGATTCAGAAGTCTCTGTCAGGGAGAAGACTGGCTGTGTACAATCAATAGGTGATGATTCTGAGCTGCCAGTTCGCAACACAGCAGGTTGACGTCTTTAGTCCAGGAAAAGGATCAAAATGTCTTGGCAATTTACTGGATAGGATAACATTTGGTTCAAACGTTTATGTTCTGTCTTAATGACTTATGTTAGTCCTCTGACTTTTTCCATCCTGTTGGATACAACTGTTCTCAGAAATACAGCAAACTGCTGTCATCTAACTGGGATGAAATAAAGCAAGGATAAAAGTTAATTAAATTATGCAGAAAGGAAGATTTGAAAACAGATTTCACATGACAGTCAATATAAAGCTTCTTTTTTTTTAAAGATAAAAACGAGATGGTTTATACTGGTTTATATTTGATTTGATTACATGAATTAATGTTGAAGTTGAGATTTACCTGAAATATTTGAACTGCTACTGTGTACGGAATAGTGCTGTGAAAAAGCACCTTATTGTTTAAAGTGTTTGCAAACCCAATGTTATTGCACTTTTGTTCATATAGCAGTACTTTTTAAATAAAGGTGTGCAATACACCACTTATTGAATTTTGCTCATAACAATGCGATTAATCGAGATTTAAAATGATTATCGCTGCCCAGCACTGGAATTAACACATGAGAAGGTAGGATCACAGTCAGCAGACACAATGAAATACATTCACTTCAGTGCCCCTGAGATTTGAGAAAGTAATGTCAAACTGCATTTATATTTAAAACGTGAAAGATTCTTAAGATGCTGTGTGTGGCCCTGAACTGCAGCGGTGTGGCTAAAGCTCGCTCCATGGCGTACTTTGGAGAAGGTCAGGGTCCCATCCACCTGGACAACGTGCGCTGCTCGGGCACAGAGACGTCTTTAGGCCAGTGTGCGGCTGCGGCTCAGGACGCCCATGACTGCCGCCACAGTGAGGATGCCGGGGTCATCTGCGACTACACCCTGGACCCTCTGGGGGCCGGGGCCCTGCAGACCTGTGGCCTGAGGCTCAACAACCAGAGGAGGCGCCGCAGGATCATAGGGGGGGATAAGTCCCTAAGGTCAGTGCACACACACACACACACACACACCACACACACACACACACACACACACACACACACACACACACACACACACACACACACACCACACACACACACACACACACACACACACACACCCTGTAGCAGGTACCTGCAGTGGATTGTAGAGGAGCAGGGGCCCAAATTAATAAAAGGGCAAGCTGCCGATTCTGGTGATTTTTAAATAAATATATAGCTAGGATAATTAATTATATGTATATTTGTGACAGTTTAAAGGGTTGTTCAAATGTATGTAGTTCAAACAAACCCATGGGGTTGTTCAAAAACTGCTGCATGACAGTTAATTATTGACACATGAAATAAATGAAGTGTATTTCGGTAAATTATTCTCACATGTTAACTCGCCCAAAGCCCTCTGACTGACAGAAGCTCAGTACTGCTGACAAAGATGCGCTTCCTCTCTCGCCTCCATATCCCTCTTACATTACATTTCATTTAGCTGACGCTTTTATCCAAAGCGACTTACAATAAGTACATTCGACCAGGAAGACACAACCTTGAAGAAAACAGAATCATATAAGTACATCAGGTTTCATAGAGCCAAACATTTCAAGTGCTACTCAACTGGCTTAGATAAGCCAGTCCTTTATTAGTATATAAATGCTCTGTTAGCAATTCTATGTTAGCAATTCTATCGCTCGAAGTGGAGTCGAAAGAGATGAGTTTTCAGTCTGCGCCGGAAGATGTGTAAGCTATCTGCCGTCCTGATGTCAATGGGGAGCTCATTCCACCATCTTGGAGCCAGGACAGCAAACCCACGTGTTTTTGCTGATGGGAACTTGGGTCCCCCTCGTAGTGAGGGTGCAGAGAGCTGTTTGGCTTACCACCTTCTCCACAGAGGAACCAGGCACAATGCTTCAGTAATGACGGGAAATAAAAAGATGCTGATATTGGACGGCTAAGATACTGCTACTATGTGCCAAATAATTTGGTTTAATATAATTCACATATCATATAACATTAAGGCACACACTTTCTTTTTTGTGATCAAATGTATTAAACAAATGGTACAATCAATAACATCAAATGCAATACAGTACAAAACAAATCTACAGAAAGAAACAAAACAAGATGTATTGTGTGTGTGTGTGTGTGTGTGTGTGTGTGTGTGTGTGTGTGTGTGTGTGTGTGTGTGTGTGTGTGTGTGTGTGTGTGTGTGTGTGTGTGTGTGTGTGTGTGTGTGTGTGTGTGTGTGTGTGTGTGTGTGTGTGTGTGTGTGTGGTGTGTGTGTGTGTGGTGTGTGTGTGTGTGTGTGTGTGTGTGTGGTGTGTGTGTAGGTGTGTGTAGGGAGTGGCCATGGCAGGTTGTCAGTGTGGCTGCGCTCTCAGTCCAGAGGGGCCAACCCTCTGTGCGGGGCCTCTCTGAATCGGACACTGCTGGGCTGCTGACGGCCGCTCACTGCTTCAAGAGGTAGGTGGACAGCGCCCCTCTGGTGGACACCTTTCAATGTTTTCAGTTGGGTTAAACACATAATGTTGACATGGAACAATATAATATGTAATTTTTGGTAATATCATTTTGAAACAATATATTTCAATTTTAAATACTGTTTTTTAGTTGAGGTCCACTATAAATATGAGAAATCCAAAGGACTCTTTCTGCTGCTTAACCTTTTGCGCAGTGTTGTGATGCCTTATCATGTTAAATTTAATGGTTCTTCTCTGTGCCTGCATTGTTAGTAAACTTTACTTTAATATTAAATGATAATCAAAACCTACCTTTCTTTGCTCCTCCAGATTTGGCAGTGACCCAACCCCGCTACGTGGTGCGCCTTGGTGACTACCATAACCGAGGAGCAGGATGACTTTGAACGCACCTTGTCACCTGAACGCATCGTTATCCACAGGAAGTACCACAGTCAGGGCTGGGAGCACGACATCGCCCCTGCTGCGGCTCAAAGGCACAGAGGGAAGCTGTGTGGCGTTCAACCCTCACACTGCAGCCGTGTTGTCTGCCACAGGTGGGCAGCCGGCGGGAGAAGAGGCCTAACCGCCTGCGTGATCACCCGGCTGGGGCCTGACAGGTAACTTCCTCTTTCAATCCCAACGTCACCCAACGTCTTTATTTTACCATCAGAATCAGAACCAAGCGTGATGGCATGTTAATGACAACCAGGGAATAAGTCAAAGAAGCATCACTGTACACCCGAGTGAGTCCAAGCACACAAGCTTATTGCTCTAAATATCAACGTGTTTGCTTTAAAACTAAACAGTTTACAGTGGTGGCTGGTGGAATCTTCTCTAGGTAGGGCTGTGCCACATGCAATCAATTTCAGCAAACATCCCAGTATGACTTAATGCAAAAAAAACAGGAGTTTTCAGTGTTCATTTATTAGTCTTAAATTGTAAAAAACATCACCCGGACTGCATTCTTCTCCAGACTCCGCCCTGTCTCAATCCGCACTGAAGTCCTGGTTCATGCATTCCTCACATCCCATATTAACTATTGTAATACCATGCTTTCAGGTCTTCCCATCAAACTCCTCAATAAACTCCAAATCATTCAGAACTCTGCTGCCCGGATCATCACCCGCACAAAGTCCTCTGACCACATCACCCCCATCCTCTGACCACATCACCTCCATCCTCTGACCACATCACCCCCATCCTCTGACCACATCACCCCCATCCTCACCCATCTGCATTGGCTACCTGTAAAATACCGGATAGACTTCCAAACCCTCCTGCTCACATTCAAACCCCTCCACAACCTGAACCCCACCTATCTGGCTGACCTCCTACACCCACCTCTCTCCCTCCGCTTCTCCTCTGCTGGCCTGCTAACCGTCCCCACCCCACGCCTATTCACGATGGGAGCTCAGGCTTTTAGCTGCTTCCAAACTATGGAACTCTCTCCCCCTTCACATCCGACAGTCTGACACACCACATTCACGTCCCTCCTCAAAACCCACCTGTTCAGATCAGCCTACTCACTGTAGTGCTACATGTCTCCTGTTTCCCAACATGTTCCCTGTTACAGTCCTTTGTACTGACTTAAACCTTTCCTTAGAATATGTTATGAATTGTAAGGGTGTCCTTGGGGTGATTTGAAAGGCGCCTCTAAATAGAATGAATTATTATTATTATTATTATTATTTATCTAAAACGAATGTAATAACTTTTAAAAACTTTTTCCAGTCACTTGCCCCATGCATTCAGCAGCAGCAGGCCATTCACTTTGATGTTACCCCGTTATGAAATGTCATCATTTCCACAATAAAGAAATGCTACATAAACGTTATCTTGCACATTTGATCTAACCATCTCTGTTTCTAACTTTCAATATATTTTAAAAGAGATCTCTCTCTCTCATCTGCGTGCGGGGGCGGGGCCTCACAGACACGCTGCATCTCTCTCTCTCCCTCTCTCTCCCTCTCTCTCCCCTCTCTCTCCCTCTCTCTCCCTCTCTCTCCCTCTCTCTCTCTCGCGCTCACAGACATGCTGCAGCGCCGTGCAGTGTGCACACAGATCTGCCGGTAATGAATATTACATTTTGTGAGGAAACCTTTCCACCAATAATTCCAATAAGTATTCCAAAATGTATTCACTTCAGGTTTACGAAAGTAACTATAATCAGATAACTCATTTTTCCAATATAACGCGAGCTGAATCCAGTTACTTGATTTGTGTATTCTGATTACGTAACGCCGTTACATGTATTTCGTTACAACCCAACCCTGATCAGAAACAATGAGCAACGTGTTTTGGGAGTAATATGGTCTGTGTTTACATTAGCAAGCATCGCTAACACTCAGAGCTAACGCTGTACTGGAGAGAATATGTGTAACGTAATGTCGTTGTGGTAAACCGAGAGAGAGAAACATTTGAGCTCCATACTGTTTCAGAAATAATGCTTGATGTGGTTTGGAACATAATATGGCATTTAATCACGGCAGCGTTTAGCTGAGTTTCTCCCGGTAGAAAACTCTCTTAGCAGGGGAAAGCTGTGTGACGCTACAAAGGGGCGTGGCTAGCAGCAGCTGTTCCATTTAAAGCTATGGTCACAGAATCAGCCTTTTTGGAACAGGGCTGGAATAGAGGGGTATGAGGCATGCTACAATGGGTGATCTGTTTGGTATTTTAAGCAAACAACTTCACAGACATAAATTGTATAGGTGTGGCCCTACAATTAGGGTTGCCAACCGTCCCGTATTAGCCGGGACGTCCCGTATTTGAGCCAAAAGGGGCGTGTCCTGTACGGGACTTTGTTTGTCCCGGACTCCCGTGTAAAGGGAAAAATAAAAAATATGTTTCTGTTTGCGCGCAATGCAGTGTGTCTGGCCTGTGTGTTTGTGTGCTGTATGGGAAGGGCACTAGGACCGCTCAGTTGACAGGGCAGGCACAATGCTCGCACGTGTGTGTGAGATTTTCTCCGGTGGGCCGCGGGCGCGGCATCATTGTTTGTGTGGCATGTCAGCCTGTTCAGTCGTGTGGGAAAATGAGCGCTGCCGGTGGAGGAGGTGATAATAGCCGCATTCACACCGCAGGACTTTCCCTGGTACTTTGGTTCTTTAGTTCCGTTAGTACCAATAATGTCGCGTTCACACCGCCGGGACTACTCAGTGCCGGGAACTCTTTTGGCCATTTTCAGTCCCTGCTAGAGAGGTGGTACGAACCTGGTGATAAAAGAGTGCCAATTTCTATTCTATTTCTATTGGCTGGGCGAATTGCAAAACACGCCCCTTTAGACTCTGATTTTATTTTGTTAGGCAGCCATTTTTTTCCTCGCTACAAAACCACATCCACACCTGAGCGAGTCGTTTTTTTTGTACTTTAAAGCAGTTATGACCACACGTACTACAACACCGGAGCGGTGGAATGATGAGGAAGTGTCGGCGCTTCTGGCAATTTACTCTGAGGACGGGATGCAGCAGCTTCCACAGAAAGCAGTTCCTAACTCCAAATGTTTTGAGCGATGTTCGCAAAAGCTACTTGAGCTGGGAATCGTGCACAGTGCACACGGATGCCGGGTAAAAATAAAGAAACTCAGGCAGGACTATAAAAAAATTAAAGACCACAATAATAAGAGTGGTAACGATTTTCTATTGTTATTATATATTGCCACTGTTTTTTAATACTGACACCTAACTTGCACTAAGGTGTGTCTGCTCTGCTGCTATGTATATTGCCACTGTTACATTGTTTTGAAACTACTTACACTTTATTTTACATTTCACACGTTTATTTAACTTCAATTTACATGCATACGACACACCTGGAACAGCGTGATGCCGTTATTGTTATGTCTTGACTGTGCAATAAAACAAACAAACTGGCGAAGCTTTATTTATTGTGTCCCACCCATAGACTGTATATATAAATGGACGTAGGGTCCGTGACGTCACCCATAGGATTCTGCAGAGTTGCCGTGAAGCCCTTAGTAGGCGGAGTCGGCCACTAACGGCTCGACAGTCACGTTAGAGTTCAACTCCCGCCTTCTCCAAATAAGGGCAAAGAGGCGGAGCCGAGGCGGGACCTGCTGCCACCGAGCTGAAATTTCCAGAAATTTACCAAGCTAAGCTAACATTTACGTTTCTAAGGTAAGCGGACATGCAACTATAAATAATAATCTAAGTTATTGAGTTTTTAGCATAATACTTCAGAATCTTAAAACCCCTTAACGTTTGTATGCAATTGTGCTAAATTCAACACTGGAATCAAGCAAATATTAATATGTTTGCATGACATTAGTTATTTATATTTTGATATCACTTAACTATACGTTTAATACATTTAAGTCAAGCTAAGGTACATGTGATGGTAGCTAGTTAGTGCTCTTACCTGTGAGGCCTCCTCCAAACAGCATAATAACCAGACTGTATCATTAAAACTAAGTACCAGTTATAGATCCTTGACTTTAGACAAACAATTCAAAAGATAAAATGTATTTAAAGACCAATCTTTATTTGAATGTGCCTCTTAACCTGAGATATTAGTTATGTAGTAATAGTATTGACAATCTAAAAAAACTGAGCAACTCAACAGTCAACTTTATGTTTCTTATTGTCTAAAGCATTTATTATTTTCATTTTCCCCCTCTCATATTCAGTGTGGACGGATTGAGACAGCGTGGTGTCCAGAGAGCTGCAGAGACTTCAGGGAGAAACCTCCGTGTGATGGACGTCCTGTCTGTTGGTTTGGAGAGGACTGAGGGTCTTTCCTCTGCGAGGAGGACCAGGCCTGATGGAGGAGCCCATGCTGGGCATAGCTGATACCAACTGCGCAGGCCTAGTCTGTCACTTTATTTGACTAAATATGTTTACTTATACATTTAATAGGTTTACACCTTCTGTCCATATGTGCTTTTGGTTCACATTTCAATAAATTGTATTTGTATTTGCACTCCTTTTGTCCATTATTCTTACTGAAAATGTTAGATTACACATTCACATCTGACTGAAGATTGGCCCCATTTATTTGTGACGTTGCAAAACAAGGTACATGTTGTGAAGCTCATAAAGTGAGGCAAATAGAAATAATCAGCTGATGGAGTGTAGATGTGGAAATAGCTGCATTCGATCAGCTGACTGTTTTTACAATAAAAGTAGTTTCTTAGTGAATGTCCTGTACTGGTCTTAAAATCTCATAACATCAGCTTTTAATGTTCCTCTTGGATGTTCTTCTTGACCCTCAGAGAAGGAGAACATGTCGTGTCTTTCAGGCATGTCCTTTTCCTAACAAAAATGACAGGAAACATAAAACATATTATTGCAGAACAAGTGTGTTATTTATGAAAGCGGTGTGTTTGTGTGTTTAGGGGCTGTAGATATAATTATTTTGTAATTGTAATGTTTTTTTTTATTTCAACAGTGAGCTACAAAGACAATCAGATTATGAATGAACAGTATGAAGTTCATCAACATTGAAATATATGTTATTATCAAAATAATATTGAACTGTTATCAAAACGTAGTGCAACTGTAGAAGCTTGCTCTGTTGTCTCACTGAAAGAATCACTTTTACCACGTTTTTTACAGACAATATTGAGAGATAAATAGCAGCAGTTCTCACTATGTGTTAAATATCTTTGCCTTCAATACATTACATTAGAAAGCTGACAAAGTCATATTGCTAAATATCTAAATGTAACTTTTTGCATGGAAAAAACCCTCAACTTCACTGATGTGTAGGTGATCTAGTATTGTTTATGGAATGTATATCAGTGTATTCAAGTCAATACTTCATTCATTTAAACCAATATCTTTCTTGATTCTTTGTACAGTATGAAAAAAGAGTCTTTGTACCTGTGCTGAAGTTCACTGCTGTGAGGAGTCCAGTTCTGTCTCTCACTCTCTGGTCCAGCCTGTCTGCATCACCTGGACACCTTAAACAAACAGATATATATGTAAAGTACCATGTGTACAAACAATATAACTGATTCTCTTCTGTTGAACATGTTGGATTGTGTATTGTCCGAGTCAGGGTCCTTTTTATTTTACTGTAACTTTGGAAGTTGTGGTTACCAATGCTTACTGTTTATTTGATACCCATTGGTAATGCAATTAATAAAAACTTCAAGGTTTGGGTTCGTTCTTCAGATGACTGTGACGTTAACGTGTAAGCTCGATAATGAACTCCAGCTCAACCAACCATATTGTAATATCTAAGTAATCATCTTGAAATATGACATTAATAATTGTAATATACACACATCTTATTGTGAGGTTGATTTCACATACACTACTTCGACATTAGCTTGTCTACATACTTGAGCATAGCCAATTTAAATTAACCTTAGATGCATACAGTTCTACTTACATAATAAAATATCTCTAAGTTACAAGGATGTAACCTTATTTTATCAACCTCAAACAGAAGCCGTTTGTTCAACAGTATTATCCCACTTAACACTTGTCTATTTCGTTTTAACCTTTATATATACAGTCTATGATTTTAACTTGGAGGCTACGATTACAATCGTTAGCACCGATGTAGCTACCACTAGCCACTAACTAACCCAAGCCTTACCATTCATTACGTAGCCGATTAAAATCATTAACACATAAATAAAGCACTCGAATTTCACTTACCGCATTCATGCACCGTCTGTTTTAACCGCAGAGCGAGTCACAATAGTCCGATATATAAGCATGAAGAACAAACAACCACGGCCGGCTACAAGGCAAGTTTGGCAAGTCAAGTTTATTTATATAGCACTTTTCAACACAAGGCAATTCAAAGTGCTTTACAAAAAATGAAAGAGATTAAGAAAATGGCATTTAAAATCAGTCATTAAAAAGAAAAGCTAATAAAATAAACATTAAAAGAAAAAAATACATGGCAGTCAATTAAACATTAAAAGAAAAAAGTACATGGATAAAAGTTACAGTGCAGTCTAAGATATGAATAGTTCAATTAAAAGCAGCGACAAAAAAGAAAAGTCTTCAGCCTGGATTTAAAAGTAGTCAGAGTTGCAGCGGACCTGCAGGTTTCTGGGAGTTTGTTCCAGATATTTGGAGCATAATAACTGAACGCTGCTTTACCATGTTTAGTTCTGACTCTGGGGACAGAAAGCTGACCAGTCCCTGAAGACCTGAGAGATCTGGATGGTTCATAATTTAGCAGGAGGTCAGAAATGTATTTTGGGCCTAAACCATTCAGTGCTTTATAAACCAGCAGCAGTATTTTGAAATCTATTCTTTGACACACAGGAAGCCAGTGTAAAGACTTCAGAACAGGAGTGATGTGATCCACTTTCTTAGTGTTAGTGAGGACTCGAGCAGCGGCGTTCTGAATTAGCTGCAGCTTTCTAATAGATTTTTTAGTGAGACCTGTGAAGACACCATTGCAGTAGTCGAGTCTACTGAAGATAAAAGCATGGACAAGTTTTTCCAAATCCTGCTGTGACATTAGTCTTTTAATCCTAGATATATTCTTTAGGTGATAGTAGGCTGATTTAGTAACAGTTTTAATGTGACTGTTGAAACTCAGGTCAGAGTCCATGACTACACCTAGAGTTCTGGCTTTATCTGTTGTTTTGAACATTGCAGACTGAAGCTCAGTGCTAACTTTTATACGTTCTGACTTGGCTCCAAAAACCATTACCTCAGTTTTATCTTTGTTTAATTGGAGAAAGTGCTGACACATCCAGTCATTGATTTGTTCAATGCACTTACTCAGTGTTTGAATTGGAGCATAGTCTCCTGGTGAAATTGTCACGTAAATTTGTGTGTCATCTGCATAGCTATGGTAACTTATTTTGTTGTTCTTCTTTATCTGAGCCAGTGGTAGCATGTAGATGTTAAAGAGAAGAGGCCCCAAGATGGAGCCTTGAGGAACCCCACATGTCATATTTGTCAACTCAGATGTGTATTTACCTATAGAAACAAAGTTGTTTCTGTCCTTTAAGTAGGATTCAAACCAATTCAGAACTGTTTCCGAAAGTCCCACCCAGTTTTCCAGTCGGTCTAGTAATATGCTGTGGTCAACAGTGTCAAACGCAGCACTGAGATCTAATAATACTAACACTGAAGTTCTGCCACTGTCTGTGTTTAAGTGGATGTCATTAAAGACCTTTACAAGAGCAGTCTCAGTGCTTTGGTTTGGACGAAAGCCTGACTGGAACACATCAAAACAGTTATTTAAATGAAAGAAATTACTCAACTGTTGAAAAACAACTTTTTCAATGATTTTACCTAGAAATGGGAGGTTTGATATGGGCCTGTAATTGTTCATTACTGAAGCATCTAGATTATTCTTTTTTAAGAGCGGTTTAATGACTGCAGTTTTCAGGGCCTGTGGAAAAATACCTGAGTGAAGAGATTTGTTTACTATATGAAGTAGATCTGAGGCCATGCAAGGCAAAAACATCTTTGAAAAATCCTGTTGGAATAATATCAAGGCAGCAAGAGGAGGATTTCAGAAGTTGAATAATGTCCTCTAGGTTTTTATCATTAATCTGATGGAATTGTGTCATGATGTCTGAATTGATATTAGGTGGAGACTAGGAGACAACACATTTGCTGTATCCTGATGCAGAGGCACTGACTGCTTGTCTGATTTTCTGAATTTTGTCAGTGAAAAAGGAGGCAAAATCATTGCAACGCCCTGGTGGATAGAAATTCAGAGGCTACTGACACTGGGGGGTTAGTTAGTCTGTCGACGGTAGCAAACAAGGCACGTGCGTTGTTTTTGTTTTTGGTAATGATGTCAGAGAAGAACGATTGTCGTGCGTTTTTCAATTCCAAATTATAAAGGCCAAGTCTCTCTTTATAGATTTCAAAGTGAACCTGGAGATTTGTTTTTCGCCACCTGCGTTCAGCTTTTCGACATTCTCTTTTTTCTGTTTTCACGGTCATGGCCTTTCTCCATGGAGATATTTTCTTGCCAGACACTTCCTTTACCTTGGTTGGAGCAATGGCATCTATAACATTTTTAATTTTTGAATTAAAATGATCTACTAGCTCATTTACTGAGATGTTGGCAGGGGCAAGTGTGGAAGAGAAATTCTGAGTAAACATTTCCCTAGTATTTTCAGTTAAATATCGCTTTGTGGTTACCTCTTTTTGAACATTTTTGTGAACAGAAATAGAGCTCTCAAAGAAAACACAGGAATGATCAGAGAAGTGCAACATCAGTCACCACAACCTTAGAGATATTCACACCCTTTGAGATAATTAAGTCCAGAGTGTGCCCCTTATTGTGCGTGGGCTCCGTCACATGCTGAGTCAGTCCATAGCTATCAAGAACACAAAACAGTTCTTTAGCCCCTCTGTCCTGGGGGTTGTCAACATGGATGTTAAAATCACCAACAATGACTAGACGGTCAAAGTCAATACACACTATAGACAGCAGTTCAGTAAAGTCATCAAAAAAGCTTGCACAGTATTTAGGTGGTCTATAGATATTTAGGAACAGAGCTCGAGAGGAGCATTTCAGCCGAAGGGCCACATATTCAAAAGAATCAAAGTTTCCATACGCTGTCTTCCTGCATTGAAGGGAATCATTGAACAGAATAGCAACTCCACCCCCTTTCTTATGCATTATTTCCTGACTCATAAAACTAAAGTTGGGAGGGATTGATTCGATAAGAACAGCTGCACTGTTATTTTGTTCAATCCAAGTTTCTGTTAAAAACATAAAATCGAGATTGTGCTCAGTGATAAAATCATTGATTAAAAATGTTTTTCCTGCCAAAGACCTGACATTTAATAAAGCTAGTTTAAGTTTGTTAAACACACTATCAGTCATGTTTTTTGTAACAAGCTGTGGCTGACATGGAATCACTGCTAAATTAGATACACTCACACAAACGTTTGAGCGCTTCCTGTTTCTATGATTCACCGCTCTTAATCTATTACCTATCAACACAGATATCGGCAAAGCTACTGGCAGGCAGGGCCCCGACATGTCCTGGAAAGAGTTGAGAGTGCCATATACGCCCTTGAGCCTGGACCCATCACATATCAGTAAGAGTTTGTTGTGTTTTGTACACACACATCCTTATCAGGCTTCGGAGACTGCAGATGCCCCCTCGAAGGGAGGGGAGGTGGTCGACGTAGGCACGGTGATGGAGACGGGCGAGATGGTGCGGGGGTAGAGGACATGCTGCCGGGGGGGGAGGTGGTTGACGTAGGCGCGGTGATGAGGACGGGGGAGATGGTGCGCGTCTCTGCAGTGATTTTGGTGGGCGTCGTTGAGGAGCGGGGGTAAAGGACATGGTGCCAGTCCTGCGTATCGCCTTCGTTTGGTCTTTGAACTCCAGGAAGGAATCGGTGCCAACCCTCTGTATCTCCTTTGTGTGTTCATCGATCTCCAGGAGGGTGGGCGAGGGGTGAAAGGGTGAACGGAGTATCCTCAAAGGTGTTGACAGGGGGGGGGGGGGTTGACGGGCAGTGGAGACTCCTCCATTTGTCTCATAGGTCTCCCATAATCAGAACATTCCTCAGGCGGGTGCAGTGATAATTCTTCAGGGTTTTCTGCGTGATGTGTTGTGTCTTTCTCCTGTTTTGATTCCTCTTGCCGCTTGTCCTTGGCAGAGGGAACAGATTGATGACGCAGGCAGTTGAATATGTTAGAGATAAACAATTTCACTCCTGACTTGTTCAGGCAAACTCCATTTGCCTTGAAAAGATGTCTGCGATGCCAGAAAAAGTTAAAATTGTCAATAAAATGAACAGAATGGTCAGTACAGACAGTTGAAAGCCAGGTGTTCAGTGCAAACAATCTGCTGAATCTCTCCACTCCTCTTCTGACTGGCGGTAGAGGGCCACTGATGAACACCTCTGCATTTAGAGAGCTGGCAGTTTCCAACAAACATTTAAAGTCTTCTTTCAGCACTTCTGACTGTTGTTTCACAACATCATTTGTTCCAATGTGCAGTACCACATTCTTCACAGTCGGATGTTCAGCCCCAATATGCAGGATCTTCTCAGCCAAGTCAGAGACCACATCCTTGGGAAAACAGAGTACTTTGGTGTTGTTCTTATTACACAGACCTTTTACATCTCTTACAGCAGAGTCACCCACAATTAGAGTTTCAGGCCCAGTCAGTTAGCTTTCCCTCTAGCCTTTTACTTTTAGAGTAGCTATTGGTCCTTACCCTGCTGCGTGAAGAGGACAGGTTATCCAGGTCATCAGATCTCCGGTTCTCGGTCAGCGGAGCGTATCTGTTCTGGATTGGCACACTTGGTGGTTTAGGAGGATTGTTTGTAATTCTCCCTTTAGCAGCTGTCCACTGCTGTTTCCTAGTATGAATAGGGGTTGAAGAGGCGCTCTTCCTGGGTGATAACAATGCAGGCCAGCCGGTCGCATCACAGATTTCGGAGCTCTGGGCTCTGCCTGTTATCCGTCCTCCCAAATCCCATGGAAATGATTTACTCTTAGGCTTTGCACCCAGAGAGTTCCAGGGAGGACTACCACTTGTAGATGTATTACCCAGTACACAGCCCTCCTGTTCCTTGGAATCCTTGTAGCTGCTAACTAGCTGTGAGTTAGCATACCCTTCTCCATTATTTTGCAACACTGGTAAAGTCGTGTCATTCCCACGACATAGTCCATTCATTTCCACGTTAACTTCCAACCGTTGCATTTTCATTTCCAACACAGCCATCTTCTGTATAAGTTTCTGGAAGTCATCTGTAGAGAACGGAGGCATTTTGCTACCAACTAGCTAAATAGCAGTAGCCTACCAGGCTTTAGCTGTTGCTAGGCCACGCTATTGTAAGACTGACGTCGTCGTAAAAATGTTGAAATATGGCTGAAACCCTCCGTCTATTTACGAAGATGAACTGTCCCAGTGATAAGTTAATGTCCAGGAGCCGCTGCTCGAAGTTTTCAGAGAATAAGAATAGGAAAATCAGCATAAAAAGTAAGCAGAGGCAAGAGCAAGCAGAAAAGCGTCTGCACTGTAAGAAAGATAAGCAAGAACACAAGTTGTGTTTCCTGGATGAGCTGAGCAGGCAGAGTCCCTGTAGCTAGCTTCACGGAGCAGCTAGCAGAGAGACAAAAAGCTAACAGCGGCAGGCACTTGACAGAGCCGTCACTCAATGTGACCACGCCCTAATCTATGCACAAACTTTAAGACCTAATATAAATAAAAGGGTCGCGTTAGAAAACAATTCACTCACAGATCCATAATCATGAAGGTGGAATCTAACTATATCGCTAATAAAATGTATGGAGCCAGGGGTAGAAACATGTTTTTTTCTGCTCTAAAGTTGGGCATTTTAACATGGGGGTCTATGGAAATTGCTCCTTTCTGCAGCCATCGCCTATCGGCCAATATATGAACTGCAGTGTGTGGCACTTCCGTATTGGCTTCCCGGCTCTACCCCACAGTTTGCCGCTTGGTCCCACCCCAAATTTGCAGAATAGAAGAATGTGAGAGCAGACAGGTGTCGGTGGTTGAATTTATCTACAATGTTGCAACCTTGTGCAGCAATGGCAGGGGCAGAAACACAAGTCTTACACACATAAACACAAGTCATTTATCATGTCATTTGTTTTAGATAAATAAGGGAAAAACACCAAACAAGGGTTAATGTCCTTTTCCAAAATCAGCCTGAGGGGGTAATATATAATAAATACATAAAGATAAAGTCCATTGTTATAATGGGGTATTTTATTTGTAAATTATCCTTATTACCCTTATGAACTCCATCATGTCTGAGGTCGGAAAGTAAACAAACGCCTCATACAGCGGGTGGGCTTTATACCCCCTCCCCCGTGTAGTTCTTCTTCTCTCGTTTTTTTTTTGTACTCGCCGTGAAGTGGTTTTGCGGCCTGCCATTAAACCCAGAGAAGAAGAAGACGAAGTGACGTCAGCGTAATCTTGCCTCAGGGAAAGTACTGCGGTGTGAATGCGATTGGCACTAGCCCCCTGGCGGATTCAGTGCCGTGGTACTTTAGTGCCGGCACTAAAGTACGGCAAGTCCTGCGGTGTGAAAGCGGCTATTGAAAGAGGAGAAGAGAGAGAGGATGTGGTTCTGGGCCCTGGCCCTTCTAAAAAGAAAAGACTTGTGTCTTACAACAAACAGTGGAAGAAAAACACAGTTGGGTAAAGCCTGAGTGGAGATCTGTCTCCGGTCTTCTGCGTGTGTGTGTGTGTGTGTGTGTGTGTGTGTGTGTGTGTGTGTGTGTGTGTGTGTGTGTGTGTGTGTGTGTGTGTGTGTGTGTGTGTGTGTGTGTGTGTGTGTGTGTGTGTGTGTGTGTGTGTGTGTGTGTGTGTGAGAGTCAGTCAGCTGATTGATGGGAAAATGGTTGGTTGAAGGATAACATTAAGTCTAATAATGATATACCGTGCATGTTCACATCATGTATACTTTGCATTACTTAATACCATTTTTCAAATATTTATTTTTCAACATTTTGGACAAAATAGCCAATTGTACATCGAGGTGCCCAGATGTCCCTAGTGCCCACCTATCCGATTTGAACATGCTGATGTACAATGTGATGTAGTAGCCTAATGCAGGTGTAAGATCATTGTGTTTGTATTGTGTTATAGGTATGCATAGTTTTCTATGCATTTTGGGGGATTTGACCCCTCGAACCCTAGGGGGCTGGCTCCCCCAAAAGAATTAAATAACATAACCCTAACCCTAAAACTGAAATAAAGTAACAAAGAAAAGTAACTAAATCCGCCAGAAACCCGAAAATCTTCGCGCGCGCGCGGGGGAAACATGCATATGTCCCGTTTCTCCATTTCTGGAAGTTGGCAACCCTACCTACAATATATATTTCAAATAAAGCATAATAGGTTCCCTTTAAGCATTTGAGACTGAGGACTAAGTACAAAGACTTTAAATCAATGGCATTAGAAATACTTGTATACATATCAAGCGGCAAACTCTGGGGAAGAGCCGGGACGCCAATACGGAAGTGCCACACACTGCAGTTCATCTAGTGGCCAGTAGGAGCAGGCTGCAGAAGGGAGCAATTTCCATAGACCCCCATGTTAAAATGCCCAACTTTACAGCAGAAATAAACATGTTTACATCGTGGTTCAAAAAACCATATTCTCTGTATAGTTAGATTCCCCCTTCATGACTACTGTGTGGGGGGTGCATTTTTTCTCAACTCATCTGTTTAATTAATATTAAGCCTTAAAGCTTTTGCATAAATTAGGGCGTGGTCACTTTGATGGACATGTACATGCCTCACTGTCAGCTAACAGCAACTTGTCCACTCTGCTAGGCTACAACCATAGAGGCTACAACGTTAGTTAGTTGTAGTTACTGTACTTGACCCTTTAGCCGTGTTCGTGTCGATTGTGCCTTTTAGGGAATATTGTTACAAATACCAGACAATTAAAATGTTGTGCTGTGCGCTTGAATGTACTAACAGAACTTCCAAGAAGTCTAAAATTATAATATTATACATGTTAACCCCGTTCGCAGGTGTTTGTGTGCTTGGTAGCTTAGCTTGCTACTTATTAGCCAGCTAAGGACGTAACCCTTTATATATACATATACATTTTAGTTTATGATTCAGCCTTGGGTAAGACTTTTATAGTCTATGGCTATGACGCCCATAATGCTAAACGGGAGCAAATGTTAATAGGGGACCCAATTCAATTATCCCAGTGGTGGTTGCCGGAGCTAACGGAGCCGCAGGGGGCTAGCACCAGCCGGCGTCCCGGAGCTAGCCCACTGCGGCTCCGTTAGGTCGGGCGGTGGAGTCCGTCTTTTCTCAACGTGTGAATGACAAGCATTAAGAATAACAAAATATAGCTAATTCTCTTGCAGATTGTCTCATTTGATTATGAATGTAACGTTTATATAACTTGGTATGCATGTATTTCATGTTAGCTTAGCTTCTTAGCCTGAGCTAGCTCTGTTTACTTCCAGTTCGGAGGCAGCAGGTCCTGCCTCGGAGGCAGCAGGTCCCGCCTCGGCTCCGCCTCTTTGCCCTTATTTGGAGCAGGCGGGATTAGACTCTGACGTTACAGTCGAGCCGTTAGTGGCCGACTCCGCCTACTAAGGGCTTCACGGCAACTCTGCAGAATCCTATGGGTGACGTCACGGACACTACGTCCATTTATATAACAACAATACATATATGTATTGTTGTGATATTAGGGTCATGCAGAGGCAGATCACTATCCCTTTAAGAGAGCGAGAGAGAGGGGTGTGGTGTGTGTGTGTGTGTGTGTGCATGGTAGAGCGAGAGTGAGCGAGCGTGTGTATGTTTTTGAAGTGAAACGAAGCAGCAGAAAAATAGGTCTGTCAAGTGTTTCTTTAACAAGAAGGTCAAATGATGACAGTCAGGAGGTGTAGCTGCCTTTATATGCGCGCGCATTCAGGTAGGCTCGCCCTGATTGACCGGCTACGTTTATACAACTTCAGTGTGTGAACCATGTGTGAACGCTCGCGTATCATTGATGAGAGTAGTAGGCCTACCAATAGAGTGGTGAAGTCACGCCCATCTACTTCCGCCCCATGGGACCTTATTTCTGAAAGATTAGGCTTGTTTGAGACAAGCGAGACCTGCGCAGTTGTGATCAACGTCTTGCTAGTGCGTTGCATGATGGTTAGTCATTTTGTCCGACTTGCTCTGGAGGCTCGCCTACATGAGACGTTGAAATCTCGCGGGACAAAGACGCCCGCAGCCTTGAGAGCGAGGCGTGGCGAGGCGGCGCAGTTGCTCTCCACGGGCTGCGGAAGCGAAATGCTTGATGGGAAACGACTCGCTGGTTTCTTGAGCTGAGCGCTCATTGGTGGGTTTTACCCCGTGCTGCTGATGAAACTCTCCAATTGGCTGGGCAAAAGTTTGTTGTTGTTTTGTGTCAGTTTTACGTCGCCACATCCATTCCCATTTTTCATCATTGTTCCACAATGTTTATCATCATGACATTAATATCTATATATTTTATACTATACTTGCACTGCTTACCGTTTTAATACTTTATATATCTTAGCATATTCATACACACTGTTCATACTGCTCACAGGCTGATATCTAGTGTATTCATACTCTTCACTGTTTATTCATCATTCAATTCATTCTATATTTTATTCTGTAGATGTTGTACATTACTTTTCACTTCACTGCTTGTTGCACCTGGTTAGAAGCTAAAGTGCATTTCGTTGTCTCAGTACCTGTAATATGTGCAATAACAATAAAGTTGAATCTAATCTTGAGCAGGAACAAATGTATTTACTTAGTACATCTGACATTAACGATTAAACACATGTGTGCATTCTTTATAAATGCAAACCGAGTCAAGCCGACTCCGGAGGTGTCGGTATACACCTTCAAGCTGTTTGCAATCCGCCAAAAAACCGAGAGAAGAAGAAGACGAAGCCGACTCCGAGCTGTCCGACTTCAGGCGAGCTTTTTGAGACCTCCCCCGGCTGCGATCGGCTATTCTCGTCTACTTTCGAGGCGAGCCGCAACGCGTCTCAAACAAGCCTAGTATCTATTGAAGTCAATGGAGAGAGAAAACGTATCTTTCGATCCCGTTTGAATTGTGCCATGAATTACACATATGATGTTTGTCAATCTTAAAAAATCATTTCCATGTCAAAAAAGTCACAGTTTGTCTTAAAACTGTTGAAATATAAGACTATGAAAAATACGCAACTAGAAAGACTACAAATCCCAGAGTCACGTACATTAACGTTACACATTACACTTGTGTTACTCACCGAAACCTTGTAAAGCCAGTCCGCATGCTGGCTCTTACGTAACCGACTAACTCCCGTTTTGTGTATACAGTTCTCAACATGGCCAGACTTGTAGTGATTTTCACCTCTTTTAATACTTTTCACTTCATTCTGAAAGAAAGAGGTGAAATGTGCTAACGTGACGGCCATCTTGGTGTTGGTGACGTATGCAAGACCAGAGTTGTAGTTCATTGAGCGCTTCACACAAACAAATGTGTTACTTCACAGTTTTACGACACATTTTTATTTTTTTGACTTGCAAAATAAAAAATGTAATTGACAAACATCATATGTGTAATGGTGAAGCCTGTGTGAGATAGAACCCTTGGTTTTCCAATTCCTGTGCCTTCGTTCCCTCCATTAGCTGTGGAACAGCCGCAGGTCTTTTCTGTGTTAGAGTTTTACTCCCTACAGAGTGTACTTTGAGGGTTTGTGACTCTGCAGACCGTTTACATGCAGAAAAACCTACATAACACACAAGGGGACGGCTGATAACCAGAAAAGCATATGATGGGACCTTTAAAATGAAGAAGAATGAAAGTAGCCTAAATATAAACTTTAAAGAAAATTCATTCAGAATGTCTACCTATAAAATATACATTTCAAAATGTATAGTAACACTGTCATCCTGCTAGTAATCTCACATTTGTTAAATGTATCAGTAATCTGATTACTTTTTAATGTCTTTGTAATCGAATACAGTTACGTTTTTTTGTAACCTGATTACGTAATCTCGTTACATGTAATCTGGTACTACCTAAACCTGCTACTACAACTGTTCCTATATCTCTTTTGGAACCTTCTAGTGATGCTTTCCTGTGACTGTATGATAGTATGTATTATTATGACTGAGCGTTGTCTTGTCCCCTGTGTCTCCCTGCTCTCAGACTCGGAGTACTCCCGCACCCTGCTGCAGGCCTGGGTCCCCCTGCTGCCAGCCTGGAGGTGCAAGAAGACCTACGGGGAACGCTTCACCAGCCGCATGCTGTGTGCAGGGAGCCTGTCGGAGCACCACCGGGTGGACAGTTGCCAGGGTGACAGTGGGGGTCCGCTGGTTTGCCAGGGGGAGGGGGGCCACTGGGTTCTCACAGGAGTTATCTCCTGGGGTCATGGCTGTGGTAACCCTTCCTTCCCTGGGGTGTACACACGTGTTAGCAGGTTTCTGCGATGGATTGACAAGGTCATAAACAAACCCTACAACACCTGATGGAGGACATGCTTTTACAGCTGGGTATGTGTGGTTGGATGAGGTCACTGAGGTATTGATTGATTGAAAATTGTATTAACAGATTGCAGAATGGGTACAATACAGTACAGCTCAATCCACACAATTGTTAAGGGGATGCAGACCAGAGAAAGACTTTTGTCTTGTTTACATCAGGGTCCCCCATTTTAATTCATCATAACATATATGACATACATGACACACACTGAGCCCACCTCTTCACAACTCTTACACAGCTTTCTGTACAAACATGCAGCAGCAGTAACCTCACACTATGCACTGAGGCCACCAGAACACGTAGAACCCGACCCAGGATCCCCCCTGGGACCAGAACACTGACCACATTTATCCCAACAGAAACACACACAATGACCTTAAACAACACTAAGAACCTGCAGCAACAACACCTAGATCACTTTTGTGTAAAATGATCATTTATTCATTTATTTAGAGTCCAGGTTCCACAACAACAAGAGGACTCTTCTTTACTGCACGACCTGTGCGCATCAGAAATTAATCAGAATGCTCAATGCGCTTCAAGGCACTTTGTGTTACCATTTTTGTTTCGTGGTTTACTGTAATTTAATCCAGGTGTAAAAATTGAGATAAAAGTATGGAATTGCAAACTAAACATATTTACTATACATATTTTTGAGCCTTCTCACCCACACCAATGTGCTCACCATCAGCACAACTTCATGCCTGATCCTTTTGGTGCTCTGCTGCAGAGACGTCCAGACAAGCAGCAGAACCGCAGAGAACAGAACTCTGTGGGGCTGTGGAGGGAAACCAGTCTGTTACCTCATTCACACCAACGCAACTCCGGTTCAAGCTCCGTGCTAGAGCTTTTCAGGTTCAGAACCGGTTCTTCGGTTTAGCTCCGGCACTTTTCACACCGCCCAGAGTCCGACTGATGCTGCATCATTGCGTCATCGTTTGCGTCATGACGTAACCGTTTGCGTGCCTGCTTCATAAAGCCAAACCGCGCGGAAACCCCTCACAGCTCACACCAACATCAACAACAATGGCCGATTGTGCTCCAGCTTCCTCTGTACCTCTTCAGAAGACCAGATTCCCAGTAGGTAGCTGGTCTCTTCAGTGGACCACTGCTGCTTGTTAAGTTTCTCCATCGTTGTGTACAAACTGGATAAAACGCGGGCTTTTTGTTGTTGTTCAGGAGTTGATCCCGCCCCTGCCCCCGCCTCGACGTAAACGTGACGTATGTGGTGCTTTTGCTCTGGCTGGACAATTTTTTGGTGCTTGAAACGAACCGGATTCCGGAGCTAAGAGCTTATCTTATTTTACAGTCATTGTTTTTTGTGAACATACATTTAGCAATACAATAAAATAGTATGTGAACTTAACCTAAAATAGTCTTTGATAATATCGTTATTATAATATCTGTGTGTTAGTCATTCTTCCCATGTCTCCCACACTGGGCTCTGCAGCTCATCTGTCTTCTCCTCTATCACTTCAAAAGGTGTGTCCATGTCAGTGTATCATAATCTCACAGTGTCAACGATAGACACATTTCCCAAAACAGATGACAGCCTGTGTCATAATGTGAGGAACTATGATCCGAGCCAATGATTACCTCACAGCATGTGTTCAAAAGTTGCTTCATGTAATGATGTCTTGTTTTTGGTTTGACAATCGGCTAAATTGCATTATGGCTGCACAATACAGATCATCATAGGTCCATAGTTCTGGACCTGATCCGCACCGAACCAGTGGAGAATTCTTCCAGGAACCAACATACATAAATATATTGATACACAAATACACGGAGAATAGTACTCATCCAAAGAGGATGTATGGAATAGAATACAGTGCACTAAAATGCATGCCTTACAATCAATCATGGTAAATGTGAACATCATGGAAAAACTAAACATATGCTAGCTTCATTAACATTCCAATATGTTTATTAAAAACTGATGTGATAAGGGTGTGTGTTTGGGGGGAGGGGCCTGTCTTGGAAAGGGCCAAGTCAAGATCTCTACTGATATTGTGCTTGCAGACATTGATTTGTATTTTAGAATACTGTACACAATGCATGTGTAAAACCAAGTGTATTCATTTTGTATGTTCTGTTCTGAATTGGCAAATACACGTTTAATATTTTATTATTTTTTATTCATTTGGAAAAAGACATGAATGTTGACTTTATGAAGCTGTATTTATTCTGTAGTAAATGTAACATGGTCATATTCTATGAGGCCTATTGCGAGTAAGCATACTGCTGGTGATATAATGTGTCTCGGCCACAGGACTCCAGTATTCAACCACACTAACAGACATTGTTAGGCGGCTGTTTGCTGATCCAAATGTAAGCCTTTTAATGTTTGGTCGATACAATTCAATATATGTCTCAAAACAATGAATACATTCTTAACAATCCCTCACAGACTTTCCTACATGATCCCTGCTCTATAACAGTGTGACATAACAAAATACTGCTTTATTTGTGAAGTGATTCAGACAATTGTGCTTTGTTCTCCCTCAAGTTGCTCTTACAGCGACGACACTCCGCACTCCCTGATGCTGCTTTATGAGACATATTCACTTTTAGTAGTAGTTGTTGATCAGAGTTTGAAAGCTAGAGTGAATATTGAGAGATTTTTGAAGGATTCAAGAGTGTTGGCCTTTCGGATGTGACTGGGAAGGGAGTTCCAGAGGGAGGGGGGAGGCTGCTGCGAAGGTCCTGTTACCCCAGGTCCAGAGGGAGGGGGGGCTGCAGCAAAGGCCCTGCCCCCCCAGGTCCAGAGCTTTGTCCTGATGGGCTGTAGTAGGTTAGCTTCAGCAGACCTGAGGCGACGAGTGGGGGTGTATGGTTGGATGAGGTCACTGAGGTATTGATTGATTGAAAATTGTATTAACAGATTGCAGAATGGGTACAATACAGTACAGCTCAATACACACAATTGTTAAGGGGATGCAGACCAGAGAAAGACTTTTGTCTTGTTTACATCAGGGTCCCCCATTTTAATTCATCATAACATATATGACATACATGACATACAAATAGACAGTACTGTTACATCTAGACATTTATGACATACCAGATCTACAAATATACAGTACTGTTTGTGAGTACAAAAAGAGTCTAAGAAGAGAGTCTTATGGCGCGTTTCCACTGCAGGCCTCGCTCGGTTTGGTTAGGCCTTATTAGGCCCGGCTCACTTTAATGATGCGCTTCCATTACAGTTTAGGAACTGGGGTAGTTACTATAGTAACGCAGTGTAAGCGGAGCCGTGACGTCATCTTCAATGAGAGCCCCAGAAAAACAACACAGCCGTTAGCTCTTAGCACTCGGAGCTCACAGCTCTTCATATCTGTTCAGAAACTAGACAAAAGTTAAACAAATACAAACCACATACTGCCTGTGTCATGGCGAATACAGTCGCTGGTTTATTTATGTCTGTATAGGCTGTTGTTGTGAGTGTGGACGGTCGGAGCATATATAACGTTAGCTTAGCCAATCTCCATTTAGACAACACACATTTTAAAAGGTTTTTCGCCTGCCGTCTGTCTGCAGACTTGTCAAAGCATTAATTCATGGTTTTCACTATCCGGTATCAGTATGTTGTTACTTCGGCATCATTTTGAAACGTGTATTACAATTAAATCACGGTCAAATATGTTCATCTTGTTGTAGTTGTAGCCCCCTTGCCAGCGATTCTCTCTCTAGTTTAGCATACTCAGCCCGACTCAGCCTGGTTGTTCCTGGCCCTAGAGCCACGATTTTATGGGGCCAGAAAAACTGTGAATTAGGACCCGCTAGCCGGTACTAGGCCAAGTGGAAACGCAACCAAAAACGGGCCTCGCACGGCTCGGCACGCTTAAAGCGAGCTACCCGCTGCAGTGGAAACGCGCCATAAAAAGAGAGTATATACATTGGGGGGGGGGTTGGGAAACTGTATATTGTAGGAGGTTAGGTTTGGACATTTACAGGGGCCAGTTTCGAATTGCAGTCTCCCGTAGGTGCTCTTTTAGAGAGGTTTTGAAGGTGGGTAGTGATTCACATTCCTTTACAGCTGTGGGTAGGGCGTTCCACATTGTTGTGGCATAATTACGAAGCGTGTTTCGTCCCTTGTTTGAGCCAAATCTGGGTTTAACATGATTTGTGGAGCTCCCTCTGGTGTTGTGGTCGTGGTATTCACTGACCTTTGGGAAGTATTTTGACATGTACATGGGTACCTTAGTGGTGTAGTGTATCTTGTAGACCAGGCCCATTGCAAGTTGCTGTACTCTGTCGTCTACTCTAAGCCATCCTAGGTTGTCAAAGTGGGCAGGGGTGAGGTGGGTTCTAGTAGTAAGGTCAAGCAGTAGTCTGACCAGTTTATTTTGTGATGTTTGTAATTTTGTTTTTACCGCCTTTGAGGTGCTTTGGTACCATGAGGTGCAAGCATAGTCGTAGTACTCTTGAATGAGTGCTCCTGCCAGACTCTTCAGGGTATTCTTGTTTACCAGAGAGGAGATCCGGTACAAGGATCTAGTTCGTTGGTTGACTTTTTTGATTACATTGGATGCCATTTTGTCACAGGAGAGATTTGCCTCTAGTATGGAACCTAGGTATGTCATTTCATCTTTCCTTGTGACAATATTGTCACCCACTGTAACTGAGAAGCCGTCGGTCTTGCTGAGTTTGTTTTTTGAACTGAAGAGAATGGACTCTGTTTTACCCAAGTGTAATGATAGTTTGTTATCGGCGAACCAGGTGCAGATTCTGCCGAGTTCCGAGCTGAGGGTTTTTTCAACCTGCAACTTGCTCCTGTCAGAGACAGGAACAAGTTGCAGTCACAAGCTGACGACATGTCATTTGCATAAATTAGGAACAGTAACGGTCCTAGTATGCTTCCTTGTGGAACACCACAGCTCACTGGGAGGGGGGGGGGGACAGAGTACCGTTCACCTCCACCATCTGTTCTCTCCCCTCCAGGTAGGACTGCATCCAGCTCACCGATAGACTGTCAAAACCAATTGCTTTAAGCTTGTCAATCAGAATGGAGTGATTGACAGTGTCAAAGGCCTTTTGTAGGTCCAGCATGACTGTTATGTGTTTGTGCCCTGATCAGGCGCTCCTAGTGTGATGTGTCATGTCTAGCTGTAGTTTCCTGTTATGGTTTTGTAGTCCTTATCGTTTCCCCTCCAGGTGTAACCATTTGTAATTAACCCAGGTGTGTCTTGTCTCGTCATTACCTCATGTATAAGTATTCTGCCTTCCCCTTTGTCTGGTGCTGATCCTGTCTGTGCAGTATGTGTTCTTGTCTGTCATTACTTTATATTTCCTTTGTTCAACCATGGTGGTAATTATTAATTAAATTATTTTTTTGATTACTTCGGCTACCGTCTCCTTTATTATGTTGCCTTGACTCGACATTGAGCCTGCTAACAGTTAATGGTAACGTAATATGGGGGCTCGTGCCAAACTGATTTTAGCAGGAATTTAGTGGTGGCCGCTGAGCTTCGTCCACGCTTTGAATTATGGTTGACAGTGTCGTGTGTGTGGCCCATGTTTTATACCCTCTTGGTAAATAATTCTCCAATAAGGAGCGTTTTCATCCAGCTAGGGCAGCTGGACCATTTTCTATGGTTCCTTCCTTCGCCTGGTAGACATACCGTCTATGCTGGTCGGGGTAGTAGGAAGACCCTGTCAGGCTCCTACTAGGCCGGCGTATGTCAGCTAGTTAGTTATATAGGGGGTCTGATAGTGAGGGATGGAAACGTTTAAGGGATGGGCTTTAGGTTGTTTTTTTGAACACACGACAGTTGTTAATCTCTTGCGAATAATTTTGAGTATGGATGCTTCAGAAGGTCATACCGGTGCTCTTCTCTATTTAGTGTATAGCGGTAGGGGAGCGGTGGCCAGAGTTATTAAGAACAGACTGTACAGACGTGTAGGGTGAAGCCGTTTTTTTTTTTTTTGTGTGTATGTTAATTGTTGGTCGTATATGCTGGTGGAAGCGGGGTTGGTTCTTTAGTTTCTTCCTCCCCCGGTGCGACGGTACTAGGTCAGGTATGCCTGTGAAGGTATGTGAGTTTGTGGCTAGGCCAACGGTCAACTTGTTGGGCTTGTGCACTAAGGAGGAATTATCGGGGATAGCAGAGCATTACGGTGTCAGGCTTGCCCCGAGCATGAAAAAGCAGCAGCAGCGGTTAGCGCTGGTGGAGGCTTTGACCGCCAAGGAGGTTATGGAGTGCTCTGTGGGCAAACCTGAGGAGGAGGAGGTAGTCACATGTGACCCGGTTTCGGAGAACCAGGTTTTGCTGAGGAAGATGGAACTAGAGTTTAAATTCGAGCAGCTGAGACATGCAGAGCGGTTATGCGCTCGGGAAGCGGAGGAGGCAGAACGTAGGCGCGTGCATGAGCTTGAGCTTGGAAGGCTTGGGGTAGGGTCCTCGTGAAGGCAGATGTGACTTGTGTGCCAGCAGAGTCTGGGGCGGTGGACGTCCTGGCGGATGCGTATCCGAGGGTGTTCTCCTCATGTGCAGTCACGCGGGCCATGGTTATTAAGGCTCTGGCCGAGGAAAAGGACGACGTGGACTTGTTTGATACCATCATAGCGACTGTTAACGGGGTGCCTGAGTGTCGTGACCCACTTATGGATAATCCCCAGGGTGCAGTACCACGGGAGCCTGAGGTGGAGCCTCTTGAATGTGATGCTGTTCTTCCATCTATTCCAGCCGGTCTCAGCCCTTTACTGCCCTCTACTTCCTCGTGTGAGTCTGCCAGTAGCGCGGCTGGGTTTTCTTTTGCTCGCAAGGAGCTTATCGCGGAACAGGGTAGAGATCCAAGCCTGTCAGGCCTTTTTGTGAACACTGTGGGAGTGGGAGAGAGTGAGGTTTCTAAAAGTTTCTATATCCTGAGGGACGGGGTATTGCTGCGTAAATGGTCTCCTAGCCTCGACGCATCAGCGGAGAATGATTGGAATGTGGTGACGCAGGTTGTGGTTCCGTATAGATATTCTGTGTTTGGCTCACGATCACAGGCTCGCAGGACATCTGGGGGTCAATAAGACATATGATAGAGTGCTGCGTCAATTTTTTTGGCCAGGGTTGAAACGGGATGTGGTGCAGCACTGCAGGGGGTGTTCAACGTGTCAGGTGGTGGGTAAACCTAACGGGGTCATTCCACCGGCGCCACTCTACCCTATCCCGGCAGTGGGGGAACCTTTTGAGAGGGTTATCATTGATTGTGTGGGTCCACTCCCTAGAACCAAGGCAGGTAATAGCTTTCTTTTGACCATTATGTGTGCCAACACACGGTTTCCGGAAGCGATTCCACTGAAACGGATAACGGCCAAAACAGTGTCACAGGCCTTGTTGAGGTTTTTCTCCGTTTTTGGTTTGCCTCGCGTGGTACAGTCCGACCAAGGTACGAATTTTTTATCCCGCATCTTCTCGCAGGTTTTAAAGCAGCTGGATATATCGCATAGTTTCTCCAGCCCATATCACCCACAATCCCAGGGGGCTTTGGAAAGGTTCCACTCCACGCTAAAAACAATGCTTCGGGCGTTCTGTCGTGACACGAAGGACGACTGGGATGAAGGGGTTCATTTAATGTTGTTCGCCGCAAGGGAGGTGGTGCAGGAATCTTTGGGATTCAGTCCTGCAGAGCTGGTATTTGCGCATTCGGTTAGGGGGCCGCTTAAGCTGCTGAGGGAGAAGTGGTTGGGGGAGAGCGAGCCGAAGAACCTGTTAGACTATGTCTGTGGCTTTAGGTAGAAGCTGAAGAGGGCATGTGAACTAGCGAGGACAAATCTGAGTGACACACAGGGGAGGATGAAGGGCTAGTATGACAGGAAGGCTCGGGATAGAATGTTTGTGCCAGGGGAGAGGGTTTTAGTGTTGTTGCCTGTCCCAGGCTCCAGCTTACAAGCACGGTTTAGTGGGCCGTACCTGGTTAGAGAGAAAGTAGGGGATTTGGACTACCTGATCGAGACACCGGATCGTGGGCGGAAGACTCGCTTGTGTCATGTTAATATGATTAAGCCATATTATGTGAGGGAGCCTCTGGTGAATCCTATTGACAGTATTGTTGTTCCCTCTGCGAGTGTGTCCACTGTGCCGGTGTCAGTTTGTATGTTGGCCCCATCTAGCGTTGATGAGAGTAATGACAGTCTTTGTTTTTCAGAGGGGGTTGGAGAACTGGAAGATGACGTCATTATTCCGTCCAAGGTGGTCGTGGAGGGACGGTTGACAAACACTGAGTCATTGATCACTCTTGACTGTCATCTTGGCCATTTATCAACAACGCAGCGATATGATATCAGGGGTTTGGTTGGGTCTCATTGTGAGCTGTTCTCCGATATTCCTTCGCGCACTAACGTATTACAACATGACATCGATGTGGCGGAGGCATTACCCATTAAACAGCACGCGTATCACGTGAATCCATATAAGCGGGCGCGGTTACAGAAAGAGGTGGAATACATGCTCACTAACAATATCGCTGAGCCCAGTTTCAGCCCATGGAGCTCGCCGTGCTTATTGGTTGATAAGTCAGACAAGACAGATAGGTTTTGTACGGATTTTCGCCGGGTAAATAACGTGACTAGGCCTGATAGTTTTCCATTGCCCAGAATGGAGGACTGTGTCGACAGGGTGGGGAGTGCGTCTTATGTAACCAAGCTGGATTTGCTGAAAGGATACTGGCAGGTGCCACTTACGGATCGCGCTAAACTAATTTCTGCGTTCGTGACACCGGACAGTTTCCTGCAATATACGGTAATGCCGTTTGGTATGCGCAACGCCCCTGCGACTTTCCAGAGGCTGGTGAATCGTGTGCTGTCAGGCGTAGCTAATTGTGAGGCCTACCTCGATGACCTCGTCATCTATTCTGACGATTGGGAGGGGCACATGGTTAGTTTGCGGGAAGTTTTTGACCGGCTTGGTCAGGCAAACTTGACCCTAAACCTGGCCAAGTGCGAGTTTGGCAGGGCGACCGTCACCTATCTTGGCAAGGTAGTGGGGCGGGGGGAGGTCCGCCCTGTCCACTCCAAGGTGGAGGCGATACTTGGCTTTCCAGAGCCTGCTACACGTCGGGACCTCCGGTGTTTTCTGGGGATGACGGGGTATTATAGGGGTTTTTGCAGGAATTTCTCAGCGGTAGCTTCTCCCCTCACGGATCTCTTGAGCCCGAAGATCCCATTTCAGTGGACGCCTAGGTGCACTTTTGCGTTTCAGCAATTAAAGTCCATCCTGGTCAGTGCTCCTGTCCTCGCAGCGCCTGTGTTCACAAAGCCTTTCAAGTTGGCTGTGGATGCTAGTGAGCTGGGCGCAGGCGCTGTGCTTCTGCAGGACGATGACGGGGGTATAGAACATCCGGTGTCGTATTTTTCTAAAAAGTTTAATATACACCAGCGGCGCTATTCGACAATTGAAAAGGAGGCATTGGCCTTGATTTTGGCTCTCTCCCATTTCGAGGTGTATGTCGGTTCATCCCAGGTACCGATTAAAATATACACCGACCACAACCCGTTGGTCTTTATAGGCAGGATGCGGAATTCGAACCAGCGGCTAATGCGCTGGAGCCTTTTCCTGCAGGCCTTTGATGTTGACGTGGTTCACGTCAAGGGCAAGGACAATGTGTTGGCTGACGCGCTATCACGGCTGTAGTCAGGGGGGGGGGGGGTGCTATTTATCCATGGGGTGGTGGTGGTTATGGCCGTCCATACCGGTGCTGTTAGTACAATTCGTATTTTTTATTGTGCTGACAGTATTATTGTTTCTTGTTTCCTTCTTCTGTTTATGTTCATTCCCCCATTTCGCCTTGGGGTTATGGACATAAAGTTGGGTGTGGGGGTGTTATGTGTTTGTGCCCTGATCAGGCGCTCCTAGTGTGATGTGTCATGTCTATCTGTAGTTTCCTGTTATGGTTTTGTAGTCCTTATCGTTTCCCCTCCAGGTGTAACCATTTGTAATTAACCCAGGTGTGTCTTGTCTCGTCATTACCTCATGTATAAGTATTCTGCCTTCCCCTTTGTCTGGTGCTGATCCTGTCTGTGCAGTATGTGTTCTTGTCTGTCATTACTTTATATTTCCTTTGTTCAACCATAGTGGTAATTATTAATTAAGTAATTTTTTTGATTACTTCGGCTACCGTCTCCTTTATTATGTTGCCTTGACTCGACATTGAGCCTGCTAACAGTCAATGGTAACGTAATAATGACCATGCCGCAGTATTTGCCCGCGTCCACCTCTTGTTTGATGTGGTCGTTCAAATAGAGAAGGCATGTGTCAGTGGAGTGGGATGTTCTGAAGCCAGATTGGAATTCGTAAATTAGATTTTTTTTCCACATAGGGGGGGGGGGGCAAAGTTGTTGATGGTTTTGTAGGTGAGAAGTAATATTTTGGAGTCAATCCGGTGTTTGATGGGGAGCCAGTGGAGGATAGGGGTGATGTGGTCGGAGCGCCGGGTGGAGGTGAGCATTGGCAATTGGTAATCAGGCTAAAGCCCTTGTATATTTTATTATGTGAAGCACTATATGGTTTCATGAAAAAATATCTACTGTTTATTTGTAGATATCTCCTAAAGCCTACAAATAAAGTGTGAAATGTAGGCCTGTTACATTTATTATTGAGCCATATATATTATACACACTGTTCTACTTTCTGCACTGACCTCAGCAGCTGTTCTCACTGTCACTGTAAAGCGACTTTGTTACCCACTTTGAAAAAAAGGTTGATGATATTCGCTCTTCTTTTTCTGACTCACCTATACTCACCGCTGGGTCACCAGACCCTCCTTCCACCAACACACTAACCTCCTTTTCCCCTCTCTCTCCAAGTGAGGTTCTTACCCTCATTACCTCTGCCCGCCCTACCACCTGTCCTCTGGACCCTATCCCTTCTAACCTCCTTCAGACTATCGCTCCTGATATTCTACCGTTTCTCACCCATTTCATCAACACTTCTCTAACTTCTGGTCACTTTCCAAACAGTCTCAAGGAGGCAAGAGTAAACCCTCTCCTAAAGAAACCCACTCTCAACCCGTCTGATGTTATAAACTACAGGCCTGTCTCTCTCCTCCCGTTCCTGTCTAAATCACTTGAACGCGCTGTCTTTAAACAACTCTCCTGTTATCTCAATCAGAACAACCTTCTGGATCCGCACCAGTCTGGTTTTCAAGGCAGGTCACTCCACAGAAACTGCTCTCATTGCTGTCACGGAGGAACTGCACACTGCCAAAACTGCATCCCTCTCCTCTGTCATCATCCTGTTGGACCTGTCTGCAGCATTTGACACGGTGAATCATCAGATCCTCCTTCGCACTCTCCAAAAACATGGAGTTTCAGGCTCTGCTCTTTCCCTCCTCACCTCATACCTGAAAGACCGTACCTACAGGGTGACTTGGAGAGGGTCTGAGTCCGACCCTTGTCAATTAACTACAGGGGTCCCTCAGGGCTCTGTTCTTGGTCCCCCTCCTCTTCTCCCTGTACACAAACTCGCTCGGATCAGTCATTAACCCGCATGGTTTTTCTTACCACTGCTACGCTGACGACACCCAATTAATTCTGTCCTTTCCCCGCTCAGAGACCCAGGTCGTTGCACGCATCTCTGCTTGTCTAGCTGACATCTCTCAGTGGATGTCTGCTCACCACCTCAAGCTCAACCTTGACAAGACTGAGCTGCTCTACCTCCCGGGAAAAGATTGTCCCACTCTTGACCTAACAATCAACATCGGCACCTCAGTTGTTTCCCCGACTCAGACTGCAAGGAATCTGGGTGTGACCCTAGATAACAACCTGTCCTTCACTGCAAACGTCGCTGCTACAACCCGTTGCTGCAGATACACGCTTTACAACATCAGGAAGATACGTCCCCAGCTGACACAGAAAGCGACTCAGGTTCTGGTCCAGGCTCTCGTCATCTCACGCCTAGACTACTGCAACTCCCTCCTGGCTGGTCTACCTGCATGTGCCATCCGACCTCTGCAGCTCACCCAGAATGCAGCGGCTCGTCTGGTCTTCAACCTTCCTAAATTCTCCCACACCACTCCGCTCCTCCGCTCCCTTCACTGGCTTCCGGTAACTGCTAGAATCCACTTCAAGACACTGGTACTTGCTTACCATGCTGCGAATGGATCTGGCCCTTCCTACATCCAGGACATGGTTAAACCGTACACCCCAGCGCGTGCACTACGCTCTGCATCAGCCAAACGACTCGCTGCGCCCTCGCTGCAAGGGGGACCCAAGTTCCCATCGGCGAAAACACGTGGGTTTGCTGTCCTGGCTCCAAGATGGTGGAATGAGCTCCCCATTGACATCAGGACGGCAGATAGCTTGCACATCTTCCGGCGCAAACTGAAAACTCATCTCTTTCGACTCCACTTCGAGCGTTAGAACTATTAACGAAGCACTTTTATACTAATAAAGGACTGGCTTATCTAAAGCCAGTTGAGTAGCACTTGAAATGTTTGGCTCTATGAAACCTGATGTACTTATATGATTCTGTTTTCTTCAAGGTTGTGTCTTCCTGGTCGAATGTACTTATTGTAAGTCGCTTTGGACAAAAGCGTCAGCTAAATGCAATGTAATGTAATGTAATGTAAACATCGCGTCACAATGAAAGCAGTTGTATTAAAAAAAAAATAGCCTAACATCCAGGGGACATGTGATTAGTGAGTAAACAAACGGTAAAGGGCAGAAAGTCTGATGCACATTTGATCATCTTAAATAACTTATAATCAAAACGGGAACAGTTTTCAGAGCTGTGCTTAGTTGACAGAAGTCCAGCCATGCGTCACGCCTCTTTTAAACATCACTGTTGGCTGAAATCGTCTCCGGAGAATACTTCACTGTACCCTCGGTTATAGCTCCTCCAAAGAGACTCCTCTCTCCTCTAAATCAGTGTATCCTCGGTTACGGCTCCTCCAGACAGCCTCCTCGATAATCGATCCTCGACGAGCCTTTAGAGAAATTAGTTGTCCTCCTCCTTCGCGTCGAAAGGAGCCAGTTGAGGTGGTTCGGGCACCTAGTTAGGATGCCACCTGGGCGCCTCCCTAGGGAGGTGTTCCAGGCACGTCCAGCTGGGAAGAGACCAAGGGGTAGACCTAGGACCAGGTGGAGGGATTATATCTATTCGCTGGCCTGGGAGCGCCTTGGGATCCCCCAGTCAGAGCTGGTTGATGTCGCCAGGGAAAAGAAAGTTTGGGGCTCTCTGCTGGAACTGCTACCCCCGCGACCCGACCACGGATAAGCGGGAGAAGATGGATGGATGGAGTTGTCCTTCAGACGGCGCGCCGACATCCGTTTCCGGGTCGCTGCCGGATGACCTGGGAGTCTGGGACGCGAAAATCATAGAAATCACAAACGGTTCATTTCGGTGGACTCGCGCGCATCTGCTTGACGCCGGGAAGAACGGCCGCCCTCCCCGACAGGCGCACGGACGCGAGTGCCCGCTCATCACTGCGCGCACTTCTGTGACCGCAGTTTTAATTATGATTGTCTTTTGAGATTTTAGCTTGCCAAGAAAAGAGAGATACAATAGAGAGTTATATAGACAGATAGAAAGAGAAACAGAGATCCACTTTTTATATGTTAACAATTCAACTTACATCATACTCTTTTAAGAGATGATCTGTGGACTCCCCAGGTAGACCATCAGACACCGATTGACAAGATCTCTGCTCATGTCAATACTGGGATTGCTTGGAGGCGGGGGCCTCACATATGACGCACACCTGTTAGCCTGTTCCACCATTCTTCGTTTTCAGAGGCTAGGAAAGATTCTTGCCTCGCTTCTGAAGTACCTGACTCGGAGGGACATGTCCTACCAAGGAAGCGTCCTCGACATTGAGAAACACCCTCTAACACACATGCATCAACTTCACAGCGGGCGGAACTTGTCATAAATACGGTGGCCCTGAAGTGCAAGACACCACAGCATTTCACAAAATGCTACAGCATTTCACAAAATGCTACAGCATTTCAGAAAACACTACAGCATTTCACAAAACGCCACAGCATTTCACAAAACGCCACAGCATTTCACAAAACGCCACAGCGTTTCACAAAACGCCACAGCGTTTCACAAAACGCCACAGCGTTTCAGAAAACGCCACAGCATTTCACAAAACGCCACAGCGTTTCAGAAAGCGCCACAGCATTTCACAAAACGCCACAGCATTTCACAAAACGCCACAGTATTTCAGAAAACGCCACAGCGTTTCAGAAAACGCCACAGCATTTCACAAAACGCCACAGCGTTTCAGAAAACACCTCAGCATTTCACAAAACACCACAGCATTTCACAAAACGCCACAGCATTTCACAAAACGCCACAGCATTTCACAAAACGCCACAGCGTTTCAGAAAACGCCACAGCGTTTCAGAAAACACTACAGCATTTCACAAAACGCCACAGCATTTCACAAAATGCTACAGCATTTCAGAAAACACTACAGCATTTCACAAAACGCCACAGCATTTCACAAAACGCCACAGCATTTCACAAAACGCCACAGCGTTTCAGAAAACGCCACAGCGTTTCAGAAAACGCCACAGCGTTTCAGAAAACGCCACAGCGTTTCAGAAAACGCCACAGCATTTCACAAAACGCCACAGCGTTTCACAAAACGCCACAGCATTTCACAAAACGCCACAGCATTTCACAAAACGCCCACAGCGTTTCAGAAAACACCACAGCATTTCACAAAACGCCACAGCGTTTCAGAAAACACCACAGCATTTCACAAAACGCCACAGCATTTCACAAAACGCCACAGCGTTTCAGAAAACACCACAGCATTTCACAAAACGCCACAGCGTTTCAGAAAACACCACAGCATTTCACAAAACACCACAGCATTTCACAAAACGCCACAGCATTTCACAAAACGCCACAGCATTTCACAAAACACCACAGCATTTCAGAAAACGCCACAGCATTTCAGAAAACACAACAGCATTTCAGAAAACGCCACAGCATTTCAGAAAACACAACAGCATTTCAGAAAACACCACAGCATTTCACATTGGACGGAAAGGGTATTCCTTAGGGCAGGGCCGGCCCTCAGCACAGGCAGTATAGGCGAATGCTAAGGGCGTCAACCCATAGGGGGCGCCGAAAAAAAAAGGAAAAAAAAAAGTTAGAAATTAAAAAAATATGTTTTTTAAAATTTCATAACACAATTTCCCGATTTTGGATCAACAAAGTACATCTTATTATCTTATACTAACATAACTACGCATATATTGCGTACAGCGCCCATAAACTATGGCACACCCCCCCTCAATCAAATTGAACTGCCCCAGCCCCACTAAAAACCAGAGGTTTATGTGAAATTGTTCTTTTTTTGAAATAATGGTTTTAGTGTGCACTTATAGGTTTTAATTTTGTATTTGTATTCATTTAAAATAAATCAAACTCCCAAAAAACGTACACAGCTTCTGTGTGCTTTTATTAACATTGGAATTTACATTGTAAGCGGCCGCGGGGGGAGAGCTTTAGAGAGCTCTCTCCTGAAAGACTGAGCGGCTCTGATAACCTCAGCTCAGTGAGGTAAAGGCACACCTTTATATGATCATTATAGTTATAAAAAAATAAGAGAATAGATGAAAAACAGGTATAAAATACTGACAGTACAAAAAAGTTGTTATTAATAAACAAGAATACAGTTTGAAAGGGGAGTGATTTGTAAAATATCCATAAAGAAAAAGAAAATATGCTTACAGTTCTGTTTCATATGGGTGTTGAGAGATGTATCCATAGATCTCCTAATGTTGCTCTCAAAGTGCACCAGATTGATGCATTTAACTTCAATATTAGTGCATGCCCCCGGACCCCCCTTGAGGAGGTGAGGTCCCCCCCCACTTAAATCATGTTCAAATGGATAGGAAACTAAATACAGTTGCACACATCTTGTGTCAATATCTTTCTGTTTTGGTGGTCATGCCACAACCGTGCACGCGCGAATCATAGTGAGTGTCTGGATTTGGGGGGGGTGCCAGCTAAAATCTTGCCTAGGGCGGAAAATTGGTCATGGCCGGCCCTGCCTTAGGGAGAACACTTCTTGTTTGTGATTGGACAGAGTCAGCCATAGAAGCACTGCTGTGATTGGTTGTTTGTGCTGCCAGTCAAGAAATGACGCTTCGTGATTGGCTCAACACATCAGCCCTTAGCTGTTAGCACACACTCAGAGCTCACAGCTCCTCATATCTGTTCAGAAACTGGACAAAAGTTAAACATATACAAAACACAGACTATCTATGTCATGGCGAATACAGTCGCTGCTTTATTTATGTCTGTATGACGTTGTTGTGGGTGTGGACGGAGCAGCTACAGGTTAGTTTAGCCTGATCGATCCGATCTAGTCCGACTAGAGCAGGGGTTCTCAAAGTTTTGATGAGTGAGGGCCAATTTAGGTACACAATATTGGATTTAGGGCCGCCCAAGAAAAAACGGAACACAAAATAATTCCAAAACAAATCATTTCTTTATTGTACTAACCAATTACCGCAACTCGTGAGATGCCTAGTTGCCATGCAACCAGTAGTCTAGCAAACTTTCCACAAGCTGTCATTCATAATTTAGGAATGACAACCCAGGGGGCACAGTTTTACCATTCTTAACCCTCTGGAGTCTAAGGGTATTTTCTCGATTTTTAGATGTTTTCTTAAATCACCTTTTAAATGTATTTCTTCTAACATGGCGCCCCATGTGTTCAATATCAAAATGTTCAGGACAATCTCTGGTCTTGCTATATATGCATATTGCTCACCTTAGAGCAGTGGTTCCCAAACTTTGTGTGCCCAAGGCACACCAAAGGACAAGTAAAAATCTCAAGGCACACCTATTGTGCAAAATAGCCCTTATAACACGTGTTATCACTCATATCATGTAAAATATCTGTAAATGTGCATAATTATTTACTAATACCAAATAAAATGTGACAAAGACAACTATATTACTCATGAAATATTTATTAACGAAATATTTCAGAAATTAATTTGAAACTTTATCAAATTAGGCTTCATCAAAGCAGCAACACACTCATTTAAACCAGACAGGTCACAAAATAAAAAATGAGGCAAAGGAAACTCAGCAGAAATTCAGCACAGAGAACTGTCAATGCAAGGAAGCTGCACGGTCCATGGTCCTGAACTACAAATTATACATGTAACATTTCAGCAATCAGCATTGAAACATGTGCTATTGTACATATTTTTGCCGACTTACAAATGAGTGAGATACATGTGCCTGTCGGGGCGCACAGAATTTTGTAATCCTTGGTGGCACTGAGGAGAGGGGCACTCGCAAGTCCTGTTCAACAGAGAGCCGTGACCTCCTGTTGTTCTTCATGTAAATCAGAGTAGAGAACGCCAACTCCAGAGATGGGGTCGTTACTAAAAAAATGTAATATATTACATATTACTTTAAAAAAAGTAATATATTACACTACTTCGTTACTATCTACATAAAGTAACTCGTTACTTTACTCGCCGAGCACGTACGAACTGCGCATGCGTGAGTGGCAATAACTTTCCTTACCAGCAGGCGGCGGTAGTGTGTATTTGTCATTCAAAACAGGCAACAACCGGAAGACAGAGAAGAAGAACAGACTACGTGATATAAACAAACAACAAATAGCGTGTGTGTTAGCTTCACCTTAGCATGTGTTCTTTGCAGGTGTGTGTTGAGGTTTGACGTGGTGTTTCCAGCAGTGGATAACAGCTTCTGGCCTGGACACAGTTTGCACCTCACCGTCACATGCCTGTCTATTCTTCGGACTAACTCAAAATAATGGGCATACCTCCACCCCTCGAAAGTTATCGCTGACTCAGCCATGTTTATGCAGCACTGCACGTGGAGATGTGGACGCGCAAGTCGTGCAGATTACGTACATATAAACCTACAAAGTACTGATATAGTAAATTAAAAAATAATTATTTTTGTGTAGTTGTATATTGCAATAATAACGTATGGTTGTCACAAAATCCCACGGCACACCCAGACTTGCCTCACGGCACACCAGTGTGCCGCGGCACACCGTTTGGGAACCACTGCCTTAGAACACTGTTTGATGAGATAAGTAGCTCAAAAGCTTAAAATGTGAAATCCGATTTTTGGAAAATCTTCAAAACTCTTGTGAAAACACAAATTTACTCATGTGATCGAATTGTTTTAGATTTGGTTACCAAAGTCTTAGGATCACAAAAGCAGTGAAATATTTGAATTACACTGTATATAAATGTGTTATTCATGTCTAAAATGAAGAACATTAAATTCAAATGTTGAGTAAAATAGGTGTTTATCACTCTACTTTCACCACAGCAGGGACTGAGATACATCAGGACTGAATAATGACTTCATATTACATACCAAGGTTCATGTGATGTGTACAAATACAAATTGAGCATTCAACCTTTTTTTTTTTCAACCAACAATTTATTATAAATATGTTTTTTTCAACCAACTATTTATATAAATATAAGAAACTGGAAAATCTAACTATTCACAATATTGAACATCAGAACTTTCAACCAACTATTCATTATAAATGTCAAGACAGTGTTAAGGTCTTTGTCTGTCTTCCAAGACAGTGGGTCTGGCTGCTTGTAGGTGGGGGTGATGGTGCATGGGCTGCTGTGTAGGTGGGGGGTACAAGTGCTATATGAGACCTCAACGAGACCTCCTTGCTGGCTGGGTTGAAGGTGATGGCTGTGGTGGAGCCTTTGTGCTGAGGTGTATCTTGACCTGGTGGCAGCCGCAGATGGAGGTGGAGGCAGCTGTAGTGATGCTGGTCCTTGGTGGTGATGGCTCTGGTGAAGGCCCTTGAGCCACGGTAGATCTTGACCTGGGGGCAGGCACAGATGGATGTTCTGGCTGCTGGATAAACGCCGCCACCTGTGGGCCACTAGGCCCAGACAGCTGTGAAACATCTCTGTAAAACAAATTAAAATGTAGGACAGTAATTACAACTAATTTCATTGAAATAAAGTTCAAGTAAAATGTTGCTCAATCACAAATAACAATGCACACATAAAAATAAAGTTTGGGAGGTTGCAGAAGGAGTCTCTCTTGATCTCACACACACACACACACACACACACAGGTATTTCCAGTTACTTTACATTCAGTATAAAATCACAGACACACATATACATAGGCTACATCTGATTACAAAGTCTCATCTGTACAGGACGGTAAAATAATAACAGGCACACATATAAATAAATCTATGACAAAGTCTCATCTGTACAGAACAGTCTGATAAAATAATCGATGGCAAAAACATGTCACTGTAAATGTCTCCGTTGTGGGACGAATAAATGATTAATTTAATCATCTACCCATGTAATCTCACTTTTACACACCAAAATAACGCTAACACAGAGTAAACGTTTGCTAATGGAGAGTCTATTTTGTCCCAATAAAAAGTTCATGACTATTGATAAAAAATATATATCAATAAACCTATTGTTCATTTTCGCGGTATTCCCCACACATTGCCAGTACACTATTACTGTAATATTTACACTTACCCATGTCCAAATAGATCCTTGTTGTTGTCTTTGTATTCTTCTTCTTCAGAAGAGTCGAAGACTTCAGGTTCTGAGGCTCTATCTTCACTGCTGCTAGCGAAAAAAATCTCTAGCGAAGTCGGCAACTGTAACGTTTTTTTTAGCCATTTTATCTGTCTCTCTCTCTCTCGTAAACTGATAGGAGACACGTGGTTTATGTTTTTTTTACTTGGTGGGTAGGCCCTTAGTAATTTCTCGATGTCCATTGGTCATTTCAGACCATGATGGCTGCCGGCCGAGATTTCCTTGACGGACACACAAATCCACCAATCCCACACAGTGTAAAGTCAAGCTGCTTTGAGCAGCCATATTGGCTGCTGTGCCCTGGTTACAGTCTCACAGGAGATACCGCTGGAAAGCTACTCATTCTAATTCTTACTAGATACAACCATGGAGGATTAAAATATAACGCATGCATTTCAGTGTGTCACATTAACTATCGCGGGCCGCCAGAAACATTTCCGAGGGCCGCCATTGGCCCGTGGGCCGCACTTTAAGAACCCCTGGACTAGAGTGACACAAATTGTTACTTCCGCCTATTCCGTCAGCCAAGAAATCGTTTAATCATAAACCTTTTTTTTTTTTTTTCATTTTTAGGGGGGCCACAGGGGGGTCCAAAGTCAGTGTTAGGGGGCACTGCCCCCCCCCCCCCCCCTAGAACCGCCCCTGGGGAGAGGTTAAAAAGAGTAATGAGGGTGGAGCAACAAAATCTGCAGCTATCTTTAAAAAGAAAGGTTCTACGTTGTCCGGGCCAGCAGGTTTCTTAGGATCTAACTTGGTTAAAGCTTCACGAACAACATCAACAGTAAAATAAGTCAAACTAAAAGGGTTTTCCAAAACACGTTTTTCAGAGTCACAGACTGTGGTGTTCACAGAAGCAGAGTTAGTGACAGAATCAAACAGAGAGCCACAGGACACAAAATGCTCATTAAAACAATTTAGCATAGTGGCCCAGTCCGATATAGTGCCAGAAGCTGTGGTAATGCAATGTGGTAATGTGGTAATGTAGCTCAGAGACTAAGAGACTAATAACTACAGCTCAGGTGAGGTAAAGGACTCTTGAGTGTTTAGTTAACTTAGTCTAAGTTCTCAGTGGGTCTCAAATGGTTTGGTCACCATTTATGTAAACATATATTTCCATTTGAAGGGGGAGTGATTAGTAAAATATGCATGAATAATAAATAAAAAATGTTAACTAGGTGAAAAAACTAAAGGTAAGATAAACTTTAAAAACTTGTTGAGAGCTTAAACTAGTCTTTGCTGCTGCCTCAAAGAGGAGCAGGGGGGAGTGGAGGGAGACGGGTGAGGCTGGTTCAGGAGCCTAGACACACTCACAACTATAAATGAACCAAAAACCAATAAATAAACAAGTTTCAATGTTTTTTCATATTGGATATGGTATGTTATTGGTTATGGCCATGTTCTTATGATTTTGTGTGTGAGTGTGTGTGTGTGTGAGGAAGTCCGTTGATTGGTCCAAACGTAACGGATCCGCGCACGTTACGTCACTTTCACACCTCCCGCGACAGTTGGCCAAAGAAAGTCCGCCCAAGCAACAGTGGATCCTGACCAGGCTGCAGTTTTTGGAGCCCTTCACAAGAAGGAGGGAGAGTACTTCCAACCTCACCATGACGGTAATATAACAATAACATAATAATATATATATATATTATTGTATTATAATTATTGATGGATTAATGTGCTCATCACCTTAATGTTGCAGCTGGTAAAGGAGGAGCTGATTTAAATTACATTATATACAGCTGGGTAGCTTATGACATTCACCATGGGATCAATAAAGTTTTTTATCTTAACCTAGAATAATACATGATAAAATATTTCTTGATTATATTTTGTATTGTTCTGAATCTTAAAAGTTACTAAAGTTATCAAATAAATGTAGCGCAGGATAAAGTACACTATTTGCCTGAATGGGAGTGGAGCAGTACAGTACTTAAGTAAATGTACTTTGTTACTGCTACCGCTTTTCATTGTTCAAGATTGAAATGTAAATTTGCAAGACGGTTTTCTACACTATTCAAATGTGGCCTTTCATACGTGATGGTAGCTCCTTCTCCCATTATCTTCCACAATCTGTCTACAAGTATGATTTTAGCATCTGAATAGAGCTGTGGTGTTAGCTGTTATGCTTTTATTGTGATAGAGCTAACAGGATGTAGGAGACCGGATGTGGACACGACTGGTCATGCTACTACGAAATTACATGGAAAGTACAAGCCTGAATAAAGTAACCACCATGCTCTAAACCGTCTTTATTACTTTACGCTTACCACGACATGGGTGTCAGAACGTGGGCAGCGGTAAAGAGCTAGGTTGAAGTTGGAAAGAGAGTTGTGGAAAGTTAACGTCTGCAAGCGGCGAGATGTTAGACGACGACGGAGCTGCAGCCGCACCGGCTACACAGCCTCCACAACCTCCCCAGCTACAGGCTAATGCTAACGCTACTCCGAGCGCTACGTTCACCATCCAACCACCTGAAGCATTCGACTTTGCAAAGCCTCAGGACTGGGAACGATGGATACGCAGGTTCGAGAGATTCAGACTGGCCAGCAACCTCCATCTTAGCACAGAAGCTAACCAGGTGAACACGCTGATCTACTGCATGGGGGATGAAGCAGACGACATCCTACCGGGTCATGATTTATCCGACGCACAGAGACAGCAGTACACTTCGGTAAAAGCCACACTTGAAACGTACTTTGTGCCTAGAAAGAATGTGATATATGAGAGGGCAAGATTCAATCAGAGAGTGCAGCAACCAAACGAGGCTGTAGACGCTTTCATTACTGCATTGTATGCCCTAGCAGAAAACTGCAAATACGGAGCACTCCGCGACGAGTTAATAAGAGACCGGCTCGTAGTGGGGTTGAGAGACACCAGTCTAGCTGAGAGGATGCAGTCAATATGGCCAGACAGTCCGAAGTGATTAAAAGGCAGCAAACACACCTCAGAGGAGGGGGTAGAATAGACGTTGATGCAGTAACAAAAGGCAGAAGACAAAACCCTTTCACCCCAAAGTCCCCTCATCAACCAATGCACCCATCAACAAAACCACAGCCATCATCTGATCGCCAGTCATGCTACAGATGTGGAAAGTCCCCTGGTCATGCAAATGCACAGTGCCCAGCCAGAGAGGTGGCATGTCATGCATGTGGAAAGAGAGGTCATTACAGTAAAGTATGTAAATCTACCAAAGCAGTACATGCTGTAGAAACAGAAAGTTGCTATGATGATGATGACACTGCCTTGTTCCTAGGCTCAGTAGATGCAGGTTTAGACCCATGGTATGCTGATTTGACTATAAGGGACCATAAGGTCAGGTTTAAGATAGACACAGGAGCTCATGTCTCAGTTATTCCAGCCCAGACCTACTATGCCATTGCTGAGAGCAACACACAGTTAGCTAAGCCTGACAGACCACTATTTGGCCCAGGTCGCATGCTTCTATCTGTTTTAGGCAGATACAGAGTCACTATGCAAAGGAGAGCAGGTGATACAGGAGGATGTTTACGTTGTCAAGGACTTAAACGTAGCCTTGTTAAGCAGACCAGCAAGTGTAAAGCTTAAACTAGTCTACAGAGCAGACAGCATAGAGAAATCAGAAATGGAAGAGTCCTACCCAAAGTTGTGTCAGGGTTTAGGTATGATGCAGCAGCCATACACTATTAAACTCAGGCCAGACGCTATTCCTTATTCCCTGGCCACACCTAGACGGGTCCCCATCCCTCTACTCGACAAAGTGAAAGAGGAGCTAAAAAAAATGGAGGACATTGGGGTCATCTCCAGAGTTGAAGAGCCGACCGACTGGTGTTCGGGCATGGTTCTGGTGCCTACAAAGACTGGCTCAGTGCGCATCTGCGTCGACCTCACCCGCCTCAACGAAGCAGTTCGCAGAGAGAAATACATATTGCCTTCAGTTGAGCAGACAATTGGATCTCTGGCAGGAGCCCAGATCTTCAGCAAGTTAGATGCCAACAGAGGATTTTGGCAGATTCCATTGTCCCCCGAGTCGTCACTGTACACAACGTTCATAACTCCCTTTGGGCGCTTTTACTTTAACAGACTGCCCTTCGGCATAGCGTCAGCCCCAGAACATTTTCAGTGGCGCATGTCAATGATTATCGACGGGCTGCAGGGGGTTGTATGTCACATGGATGATGTCCTCATCTGGGGGAGAGATCAACAGCAGCACGACATCAGACTACACACTGTCCTCAACAAGCTCCAAGACGCCGGGGTCACACTAAACATGGAGAAGTGTGAGCTAAGCAAACGTGAAGTCAAGTTCCTAGGTCATATTCTGTCAGCTGACGGTGTGCAGCCAGACCCAGACAAGGTAAAGGCTGTCATGTCCATGAGAGAGCCGTCCAACACAGGAGAGGTTCGCAGTTTCCTGGGAATGTTAAACCAGCTGGGAAAATACATTCCAGGTTTAGCCGAAAAGGACAAGCCGCTGAGAGACCTTCTCTCAAAGAAGTATCAGTGGGTCTGGGGCTGTGCACAACAGAAAGCGTTTGACCAGCTGAAAAATGATCTCACATCACCTCCAGTGCTGACACTTTACGACCCCAACAAAGAGCTGAAACTGTCTGCGGATGCCTCTTCCTACGGACTGGGTGCGGTCCTCCTACAGAAGGAGGGAGAGCAGTGGAAACCAGTCGCGTACGCATCGCGCTCTATGACAGAGACAGAACAGAGGTACGCCCAGGTGGAGAAGGAGGCGCTAGGATTGACATGGGGGTGCGAGCGTTTTAGAGACTTCCTAATTGGGAGACATTTTGCCATGGAAACTGACCACAAGCCACTTGTCAGCCTGCTAGGTCACCAGGCACTAACTGAGCTTCCTCCCAGGATCCAGCGGTTTCGACTCAGACTCATGAGGTACAGTTACACAATCTCACACACACCTGGCAAAGCCCTGTTTACAGCCGACACTCTCTCACGCTCACCTGTCAGTCAAAACTCAAGTTCAAAACTGACAGACAACGACTTAATGGAAGACACAAACATCTATGTGGATGAAATCATCAATAGCATGCCTGCCAGCTCAACATACATGGCACAACTGAGAGAGCGACTGCAGGAAGACAGTGTTTGCTCGGAGGTCATGTCACACTGTCAGAGAGGATGGCCTGACCGCAGCCAGCTCACAGGTCCAGTTAAAGCTTACTGGCCTGATAGAGCTGTACTTACTGTACATAATGGACTCCTGCTCATGGGCTCCAGACTAGTCATTCCCACAGCGATGCGCAACACTGTCCTTGATGCACTACACGAGGGACATCAGGGGATGACCAGGTGCAGAGAGCGGGCCAGAGAGACGGTATGGTGGCCTGGCTTGAGCGGCCAACTAAACGAGCTGGTGAGAAATTGCAAAACATGCATCAAAGAGCGTGGCAATCCTATGGAGCCATTAATGTCCAGTGAGCTCCCAGAGAGACCATGGCAAAAAGTAGGTTCTGATTTATTCACACTCAACCATGATAACTACCTACTAGTAGTGGACTACTACTCTAGGTATGTAGAGATTGCCAAACTAACTCCCACACGATCTCAGGATGTTATTGTGCATCTCAAATCAATATTCTCTAGACATGGGGTCCCAGAGATTTTTTTTAGTGACAATGGCCCCCAGTACTCCAGTCAACAGTTCAAGGACTTTGCAGTAGCCTACGGGTTCAAACATGTCACTAGTAGCCCTAGGTTCGCTCAGAGTATACGTTCAGACTGTGAAACAGCTGCTAAAGAAAGCTAAGGATCCATATCTGGCTCTGTTGGCCTATAGAGCTACACCACTTGCTAATGGCTACAGTCCTGCCCAGCTCCTCATGGGCAGGAGACTGCGCACTCCAGTGCCCCAGCATCCCTCTCTACTCACCCCAGAGCTTCCAGACAGCACTGTTGTGGCAGCTAAAGAAAGGGAGAGGAGGGTGAAGGACACTGCAAATTTCAACATAAGGCACCGTGTGAGAGATCTAAGCCAGCTCACACCAGGTCAGCCAGTGTGGATTACAGATACAAAGTCTCAAGGCACAGTGGTTTCGTCGCACTCAGCTTCACGTTCCTACATAGTGGACGGGCCTTCAGGCACCATCAGGCGGAACAGACACCATCTTGTCCCTTTTCCAGAGACTGTACCACACACACCTCACACTCCAACACCCAGCACACCACCCCAACCAGGTGAGCCTACACTGGGTTCTCCAGAACAACCTGAGTCACCAACACAGACTCCCAAGGGGCACACACCTGTCCGTACACACACACACACGGCCCTACCACTAGGTATGGCAGAGTGGTGGTAAAACCTCACAGACTGGACTTGTGAACTGGGGGGGAGACAAATTAATGTGAAAAAAAAAAGACGATGTGAAAAGGGAAGAATGTTGAATACTTTTGTGTTTTGATGTTTAGATCACTTATGCTCACAAAGATATTGCCTGACTCAGTGGTTGTTTTTGTTATTTTTCATGAGAAGCCTTAAGAGTGCAATGTTCTATTTTTGAGTAAATAGCTATGTGATTGTGCAGAAAGAAGTGTGATGACATGTTCTGAGGTTCTTGCAGAGTTTTCAGTTTATCACCTGATTTTGCATTTTCTGAGTCACAGTATATAAATGTGACAGTCTGTTCTGTTTTCTTAAGAAAGGGAGATGTGGTGTTAGCTGAGCTTACAGGATGTAGGAGACCGGATGTGGACACGACTGGTCATGCTACTACGAAATGACATGGAAAGTACAAGCCTGAATAAAGTAACCACCATGCTCTAAACCGTCTGTATTACTTTACGCTTACCACGACAAGAGCCACCACAATTTGTGACACGAAGGACTCACAGGAACTCAGATGCACGATTCGGTTTTGACTTCAAAAATATCTTTTATTTTATAAAAGACTTTTCAAAGTAAAAGATAACTAGGATCAACTAGGACACTCAAAAGTTCTCTATGTTCGACTAGGTTGCTCAATAGTACACGAGGGAATACAGACATGGGTTGCGTTCCAATAGTCCATTTAGTTTAGGAACCTTCCTAACCAAGTGAAATGACCCGGAAGTACGTCACTGGCAGCCATGATCAGAGCCGTTCCAATTCTCCAAATGAAAGGAAAGGAGGTTTCAAACTTCCTTTATAACCTCCTTTAGCTTAGGAACCACTGGACCTCCCTTACCGAAAGGAGAGGAGAAAATGCTGCCCCACAATGCATTGCGGCCGCATCATTTGCCGTCACTCAACAGTCACGGAAACAACCGATTATGACCGAGAAATTATATCATGAAAGTTACGGTGCTTATTAAGCATTTTAAAACGTAGGTGGTAAGTTGCCAAAGTGCTTTTTTCTGAACGTTCATCAGTATTATAATCAAAAAGAGAAATATGAACGTTAGTTTTTACTGAAATGATCAAATAAAGTCAACATCTCACAGTCTTTACTGAGCTGTGTGGGGTTTGTTCAACTTTTAAAAGATGTTTGAATGGTGATATACTCAGTGATAGATGTTAAGGACTAACGTTTATAATAAATACATTTGTATTTATTTTAAGATATTTAGTTCATACAATCATACGTATTGGGATCATTTGTATTAATGTGGACCGGAGGGAGAGGGTGACGAGCAAAAATGTCACTTTCCTTTTTTATTTCAAATCCAACTTTGGTCATGAAGAATATGTTTCTCTGTTGTCCACGTTCATAAAGCAAAAAGCAACAGCATCAGAGCACGGTGCAGAGTCTCTAGATGAGTTTACAGTAGTCCCTCGTTCTTATTAAACATCCATGTTGTAGTCCGCTGTATAGAAAACTGTAGTTTCCATAGTTTCCCCACAGCAGCAGACGCACATTCATGACGTCCGCTGGCGCATCATAAACACTTCGGATAGTGAAAGTGCATTCGGATTCTCTAAAGCACCGCAGTCTCTTCTCCTAAGTCCTTTTGAATTCTCCTATCCACTATCCCTTAACCCCGTGACGTTTCACTCAGAGGTCAAGGAATAGGAGATAGGGTTAGAACTTAGGAGCTGATTTTTGGATTATTGGAACGCAACCATGGACTTGGTGTTTAGACAAGACGAATCGACAAAAGACAAAAGGAGAGAAGGGCTATATACACACACAATAGGTAATGGGGCACAGGTGAAAACAATCATGAGCAGGAGACCACAATCAAGCTGGCAGGTGACACACAAATACAGGAAGTGTAGACACCTGAAAAGAGATGGTAGAGTCAATCAGGGGCGGCGCCAGGGGGGAGCTAGGGGGTGCTGAAGCACCCCCCATGATTGCCAAAGCACCCCCTAAGCACCCCCAAGAAATGTTTTATTTTTTTTCGAAAATAATAATAATAATTTGTATTAAATTAAATTAGAAATAGTATTGATTACATCAATGCAAATGTGAAACAAACACATTTTTGACCAAAAACATAAAGCCAACACAGGTGATATGATTAGGCCAATGGCCAGCACCGATTCGATTTTTGACCTACCCATAGGCTAAATGACTTTGTGACACTTGAGTGACTTCCTGTTAGCTAGAGCGCCAACTTATTTGCTAACAGCAAAGTGAAAAATTGATCGTTTTTTTTTTTTTTTGATCGTCCACGTGTGGACACTCAATCAAAACCATCTGAAAGCGAGAGGGATTCTGCACATAATAGCATAGCCTCATGCAGGGCCGTTTTTAGCTTTTTGGGGGTCCTATGCAAGATGCTGTTTGGGGGCCCTAGTTTTTACAGTTTTTTAACTACACTGGGGGGATTCCGAAGCCTTTAAGATGATCTGTGGAGATGCATCAATCTGTTACACTTTAATAGGAAAACAGGCTAATTTCACGAAAACCAAGCAATTGAATATTACAAAAAATGATATAAAAAAGGTAAACAATAAGGCTCCTCTATGTCAATGAATGCAAGAGATGCAGCATTTTCTCAACAACGTTTAATTTACATTTTTCATCTTCCTCAGACGTCACTCATTGGCTGACAGCCCAACGATGATTTTGACTTTATTACCCCAAAAACCCAAGCCACAGCTTTGCTATCATTGCAGTTTAGTCGTGTTTATCCTACATTGGATTTGTAAGCATATAATGCTTCACCGAACACAGGAGGGGGCTTGGCTGTCTACAAATAAAGACGGCTCATTTTAGTTCTCCCCAAATATATTGAGGCTGAACCTGAACTTTGAATTCTCTGCTCCCATCATAATCTTGGCGATCTTGCTAAAATTGTGAATGCAGAATTAGAAATACTATGTAACTGGTTTGCAGTAAATCAATTATCCCTTAATGTGGCCAAAACAAAGGACATGTTATTCAATACAAAGTCTGAGAGTAGAAATGACTGCATTATACAGATTTGCAATACCGAGATGGAAAAATTTGTGCATGTACATTTTTAGGACTGCTTGTTGACGAAAAACTCAATTGGAAGCACCATATAAATTATGTACAGACTAAACTGTCAAAAACAATAGGGATTTTGTATCATACTAAGAACATTCTTGAATTAAAATACTCTTTATAACAGTCTATTTATCCCTTACCTTTACTACTGCTCCGAAATATGGGGAAACACGTACTTAACATATCTACAAAAAATAATAACATCCCAAAAAAAAGTATTACGAATAGTCTGTGGTGTTGGTAAATATGAACACACAACTCCCATATTTAAAAAAACTCAATCTATTAAAATGTGTTGAGATAGTACAGCTTAAAACAGTACTGATTATGCACAACATTTTCCATAAGAAAATGCCTAATAACATTCAAAAGCAGTTCCAAACCACAGCGTGAACATATGAATGTAAAAAAAGTCACTTGAAAATAAGTGTTCACAATGTTTAGTGGCCGCGGGTCCCTATGCCCCCGCATAGTCCGCCTATAGGAAGAAACGTCCCTGGCCTCATGAGTACAAGTAGCTTACTTCTGGGTCTCTGTGTTTCATTCAAGCTCTGCTCTGTGTGTGTGTGGCACGAGCCATTTTGTGTGCGTGCGCGAGCGAGCGAGAGAGCTCACGCACCGGTGGGTAGGCCTATCTACTGGAGATCGTTGTGGTTAGCATCTGGTGCTAGCTAGCCAAGCTAACGGATATAAGGAGCTTTTTCAACAACAAGGTGGAGGGAGAACTCTCTCCTGTCAGACTGAGAGTCTCAGATAACCTCAGCTCAGGTGAAGTAAAGGACTCTCAGTGTTTAGATAGTTATCTTTAGTCTAGTTATCTCAGTGGGTCTCAAACGGTTTGTTTTAAAAGGGGAGTTGTAAAATATCTATAAAGAAATAGAAAATCTGTTTACAGTTCTGTTTCATCTGGGTGTTGAGGGATGTATCCATAGATCTCTTCACGTTGCTCTCAAAGTGCACCAGATTGATGCTTTTAACTTCAATATTTAAAAAAAAAACCTTCCCGGGGAAGCATGCCCCCGGACCCCATTAGAGGAGGTGAGGTCCCTCCTAGAGGACGTGTGGTCCAATCCCCACTTGTAAAAATAGCACTTTACCCCTGCCTATATGCCGTGAGCTGATTATCGAGCCTTCATTGTAACTGCACTGTGTGTGTGTGTGCGGGGAGTGTTGCAGTAGAAAATTCAACTATAGCGCTGGTAATGTTTGAGCACCCTCTATGAAACGTCAAGCTACCCCACAGCAACCCCTAGAGTTAATCTCTGGCGCCGCCACTGGAGTCAATACCAAAATAAAATGCAAGGTCACAAGAATAAACACAAAACAATAAACTAAAATAACTCTAACGCTGAAACCTTACAGTACCCCCCAGGGGCGGACTGGCCATCTGTAGAATCTGGAGAACCACAGAACGGCCGGTCGTCAAGGGCCCTTGACGGCCGGCCGGCCCTTTAAAGAAAAATAGTTTAACGTCATAATTTAAGTTGCGCTGACGGCCACAGAGGGCGACAGCGGCCGCTAATGCAGTTGTGTGGTTCTTATCTGTCAAATAATAACACACGAAGAAGAAAAAAGACCGGTGTCAGTACCAGATATGTTCGGCCTACCAAATATGTTCGGGTGTATTTCCGTCGCATCCGTCATCCGTCATATCCGTCATATACTCACCTCCCTCTGCTCCCAGCGCTATGCTGCCACACACCGGCCGTCTGCGGAACTGCAGCCGGAGGAACTCGGTACAGCTTGTTATGTGTGTGTACTTAATTATTTACAATTAAAAAATATATATATTCTGCGTTACTTTAGCCAACACTTTTATAATATATAAGCCTGATCATGTCGTTGAAAGCAAGTACAGATGTTCTCCCTTTTCCACAGTTCTGTGTGAACTTCATCTAAGGTAGATGCTTTGCTTCTGCACCAGTTTAGCAGAAGTCTGTTTTGTAAGACTGGTTTTGTTGCAGTCTGTTCATGCTATGTGTTTCTTGCGTAAGACTATATACACACGGAACACATGTATTACAGGGCTGTACCCAGTGTGCTTCATAAAACATTTTTGAAGCTTATTTTTTTAAATTAAGCCGTTTCCATGTTATAACAGCATCTCGTTAAATCAATATCGGAAACAATAATTGTCTTTTTGTGGTTATTTAAATGTAATTTATGGTGCTATTAGAGTGCTTATAGACTGACCCGTTAATACAGATGCCCCCCCCCCCCCCCCCCCCCCCCCACCCCCCCCCCCCCCCCCTTTGTGTGCGGTGAGCTGGAGAGAAGGCAGTCTATTTATTTTGGTGAAAAAAAAACCCCTAACATATATGGATTGAATCAGAATATTGTGTTGGATCAAAACATATTGTACATTTTGAGAATTCTTACATCTATTACAATACATTTTGAGCTTTGGACAATGTTTGGATCAAACGAGCCAGAAACAACCTTAAGCAGCCACCACTGGAATATTATTGCAGTAATATCATAATACTAGTAGCCTTATATTAGTGTAGCCTAATATTGATCGACAAATATTTAGAAATAAATCTGGTTCTGCCTGCCTGCCTCATCGCACTATGCCCTGCTGCATTACCATGTATAGTATTTACATTCATAATGATCCTTTTTTGTTGCAGAGCTTTAGAGGCTTTAAGAGACGAACTGTCAATGATGCCAACTTGGCGACCTACAAACTAGATATAGCAATCTTGGAGCTATTGCGGCTAGCTACTTTCATTGGAAAGAGTCTCTAATTTTTTGTATGTATATATTTCATATATCCATCCCAAGCTTACCTACCCAACTGAATGAATTCACACATTCAAGTAAATAGAAAGACAGCACAGCATTCAAGTGTTTATTGAGAATTTGAACTTCAACGTTAATGGAAAAAGCTCCAAACTTTTCTCTACAGCCCTTAGTATCAAGAAATCCTTCTAGTTCCTTTTACATGTGGATAGGAAAACAGCACAGATTGTTCAGAATATATGAGGAAGCCATCAGGGAAGCAGCATGACCCAAGGCAGGACTGCAGAGACAGGTTCAGCCACGACCCGAAGTCCACGACCCGAAGTCCACGACCCGAAGTCCACGACGGGCAGCGTCCGGGAAAACCAAACTTGAAGGTAAGATATCAAATGATGATCTTCATTAATTGCAGTGACAATTTAGTCTATTCTGACATTTGTTTGTGTGAGTTAATCTTTACCTATGATATCTGGTTGCAGAAGGGACTGCAATAGCCTGGATGTTGGTCATCAGAGTAGATGCCCTGCAATTCTCCTCTTTTACCTTTCCCAACATATCCTATGAATAGAAAAAGAAAATATTGTAATTGAATCACACTAGGACCACAACACACTAAATATGTAATGACACATAAACATTATTATCCAGAATAAGAAGTCTACCTGGTTTGCAGTTTTTGTAAGGCTCCAAGCATCCACGGCAGGTGTCAATGGTGTACATGACGTTGAAATCCTGCTTGTATGAAGCAGAGAACAAACTCCATGTAGCAACACCTGTGTAAAACAAGCATTTCAATAGAGCCATTAAAAATATGCATAGACACCACAGCTGTCGTATACTGCTGCACCTTCACTGAATCACTTACTCTCAAGCCAGCGAAAGTGGGCCCCTCTTCTGAAAGACACAGTGGACATTGTGTCTCTGAAGGTGGTACACACTAGAGTGAGTGATGAGTACGCTTTGTCACCTTCCTGGAGAACCACTTCCATCAGAAGGTCCGAGAGAAGACAGTTTGGCAGCTGTGAAGTATTGGTCAGACTAGATCAAACATATTTAACAACACATTGACTAGACTGTTGCCAGCACAATCGAAATACCAAGATTCTTTGGGCTTCAGGTAGCAAAAAGACACATTTTTAATATTAATGTTGAATATATCACACACATTTTTCTTATGTTTTGTTATTCTTCTCCTTGAGGTAAAAAACAGCTATCAATAAAGTTAAAAAAAGCAGTGAGACATAATAGTTGGAAATTCTGCCGTGATCACAGGTCGTTTTTTAAACAAAAAACAGTTACTGCTTCACTGAAAAGATATTACCTCCAATATGAAGCACATGTCGGACTTTTGAAACTGGACCTTTGAAGGAAAATATAAGGTGTGGGTCATGTGATTGTTTAATTACATGTGTATACAATTATCAATATGTATGCATGTGTTAAATAATCTGGATCTGTCCGTGGCTATAAAAATCACATAATATCAGGATGAAAATGTAAATCAGTGTCAAAGAAACTGTTGTCTATAAAGTAACATTTAAAATGTATGATTTACCCTTCAATCTGGTACCGTTCCATGAGCATAATGCACCACCATTTCCGGATCTGTGCTATGTCCCGCTAAAAGAAAATGTAACAATAATAAAGTTGAAAATGAATGGAACCTCATCATTTGTCTACTCAATGTTAGCCCCCTCTTCCCCCTGAAATACTAACTCAGAGGATAAATACTGACCTCGGTAAACCAAAGTAGAGCATCTGTGCTGAAGTTGAGTGCATACTGTGAAAGGATAAAGATCTGTTAAGTTATGAGTTTCAAAAACTAACAAAACCCCTTAAAAAAAAGTGTCAAGGGAGGAATTTACCATCAGTATGAAGACACCACAGTCATTGCCCGTGGTTTGGTGAGGCTAACCCTGTAAGAATTTGGAATATAACAGTGATGTTCATGGTCAAATGGAAAATAAAGACATGTGAAAGCAGGTGTATGAGATGGTGGAGAAATGTACCTTGATGTCTCTGCCGAACTTTACTGTCCACTGACCTGGAGCAATGCGGTGCGCTAGGTCACTGTCAAAAGAAATGATAAGACATGGGAATTGATTTGGTGAAGGAACGCTATACACAATATAATTCATGTTTTTGGATTTCCTTACATTGAACTATTGCATGCCTTAAAAGAGGAAAGTTATGAAAGCCACTGAACGGGGCTAAAATAAAACAAACAAAAATACGTTTACCAGCCGCTGAACAAAGCTGAACTTGAAAACAACCTTTGAACAAGGCTTATAACAAAATGAATATTATAATTCATAGCATCCTGTTGCAGACTCTTTTTCTTTTGGTTCCACTAAGGACACTCCAGACTTTGTGGAAATGGAGATATATTATAAATGAATTTGATCAGATTCAGACCCCTGGTCTACAAGATGGTTACTGCAGTATTAGAATACTATAAACTATTTAGAACTCCCATACAAGCCACAGAACGGTGAGGGGGTAATCATGTTACAAAAACCTAAATATGTCCTTGTAGGAATTGTCCCCAAAGCCATCTGGCTTAAGAGGGTCGAGCAAATATAACTCTCTCTTTGCTGGCTTGATCACCTGTCAACCATTGACAAAATAGCTGAAATTAGACATAATCAAACACCAGAAGAAAACCACACAGCACAACTTATGTTCATTTTGTACATGCTGGTGAGATCATTTGGAACAGACTCACGCAAAGCAAATAGTGATCTGCCTTTCCTTGCTGCCGACTCCAGGCAGGGATGAAAACCATGTCCTTGGTGGCCAATTGGTCAGCCTAGTATTTTAAACAAGGGATTTTAAGTTGCTGTATATCAATTTCAAGAAACATAGGTCTCAAGCAACAGGAACTTACTGGAAAACTGGCCAACACGTCAGCTGTTTTGGACTTCCAGGTAGGAACCACATACATATCCACGATGTATATATCTTTGCCCTATATTGATAGTTTTTCAAAAAAAATGAAATCTTCATAGAAGTATGTTCAACAACAAGAGACAACCACACTTCACGAGATTGGAGTTTCACCACTAAACAGCTATTTAGAAAATATGTGTTATTCAAAAGAAAAAAGCAGGCCAATGATGTCTGTTGAAAACCGGACATGTCTTTGGCTTCTTGTACCATCTTCAGGCACGTGTTTCCAATCTGAAACAGTAACAACAGTAAGTTACCTGTGCCATTTATTTGAGACAAGATGAAGTTGGGAGGAAAGCTCAAGTATACCTACATTTGACTCCATGCACTGAGGAAGACCCAGGCTCCAAAAGTCCTCTCTGGTCAGGCACACATCACCCTCCTTCACAATGACCTCTGCTCCAGGCCTATTGTGGTCTAGCACATAGCTGAGCTGCAAATAACAGATTGCAAAACATACTTCAAGCCAATAGAAAACATAGAAAAATTAAAATCAAAACAATGCACCTCCATCACTGTGCATGAAGTAAACATATATCTACCAGCTTGTCTTGAATCGGATGTAGATCCTTTGCGTATTTCGCACCAGAGAGGGCATACTGGTGGTCAGCAACTGACCCCTCCGAATCCAACTTCGGTTCAGCTGTTATTAGATAGACAAAAAATAAACAGTATTATTGAAGTACCACACATGAAGTATACCTAAAATGTGTCCTTGTATTGATAATCAAAATACCTCTCAACATAGGCCTGATAAAGGGCTTCAGCTGAGACACATTCACACTCTGTCTCAGCTGAGCTCCTGTTGAGCTCAACAGGGTTGCCACACCCTTGTTGGTGATTGAGGAAACCACATAAGGGCCAAACCAGTTGCACTCCAGTTTTCCACCTTTTCGGCCCTCCTTCCTCTTATTCGCTCTTAGGACCTCATCTCCAACGTTAATCAGGAAAGATTTCACATTCTTTCCCTTGCGTTTTTCAAAAGAGATTTTCTGTCTCTGTTGTGCTATTTGGATGTTCTGGTAAATCTGAGAAAGATATGTAACAGTTATCATTTACAGTCCTTAACATACGCTTGCATTTTTTAGGAGTTATTATGTTTTAAATATTGCCATTTTATTCTCACCTTCGAGTGCAAATCTGCAATGGTTGCAGCCTTTGCCTCAAGCTGCTGTTCTGCCTCATCAGCAGGCACCAAAACAGAGGTATCATCCCTGTCATTGACTGTAGCATTTATAACACCCGGGACGCGAGGGTGCCTCCCAAACTGGGCAAAATAGGGCGTGCACTTGGTTGACCTCTGAAAGCATAAAAATTCCTTTTAGTATCTCTGTTGAGTATTGTTTCCATCTGCATTTGTTACAACATTGTACCTGCTTTGAGGTGTTAATGCTCGCCACAATGCCCCTCAGATGTAAATCCCAGTCATTCTGGTCCTCTCCACAGTACTTTGCAAGTGCTTTTTTTATGTTTTGGTTTGTACGCTCATCTTGGCCATTGCACTGGGGATGGTACGCTGAAGTGATGCAGTGTTTTACACCCAGTGCATCAAAAACACCACGGTTGACCTGCAGATGGTTTAGTGTACACCAATTACCAAATTACCTGAAAAATCGTATTACATTGTTACACATAACACATACACTGTATTAGATAGATTATTGTACCTCATTGACAAATTCCCGTCCTTGGTCGGTAATGATCTTCTCGACAAGACCGAAATCGAGAAGAATATTTACAATCTTTTTTGAGACCTCAACAGCTGTTTTGTGGTAGAGCGTTTTTGCTACCACCCACTTCGTGAACAGATCAGTCGCTGTTAGAATGTATCTGCAATATAAAATGCAGAATGTTGTAAATACATACAGAATCACTGTAAATGATTTCCTTTCTTTTTAAACCAGATTCTTCACGTTTAGAACCTTTAAAGGAGGTTACACATGCTTCAGCCCATCATGATAGTACCTTTTGCCCTTAGCAGTGGAGGGAAGTGGGCCAATGAGATCCACACATGTCTCACTCTGTTTCAATGTACACATACAACACATTTCTGTAGATCAATAATCAGTCAGTCAGTCAAAAACTCCCACCCATTTCTTCACGTCCTCCCGCATAGTGGACCAGTGGTACGTTGCCAAAACCTTCTCGGTGGTGCGCCTTCTCCCTGCATGACCTCCGGAACCCAGGTTATCATGGCACTCCTTCAGGACATTGATAATTTGGTCCTTGGTGCACACAACCATCCTCTCATTGTCCTTGTATGTGTAGTACAAATCTCCAGCTGGCACAACAGGAACAACAAAACAATCATTTAGACATGTGTAGAGATGACATTATGACTAAAAGCTGTTCAAGAAATCCAGTGGCAAATGTGGTTTAGACGTAACAACTACAGTAATGTAAAGTGTGTATAAAAAGAAAAAGGAGAAACAAGCTGTGGAGTCCTTGCGATTTACTGAAAAATGTTGGAATTGCAATATGATAAACCATTAGAGGTATGATCACTTTTGCACCAAAAAACACCATTAGATAAATAGATAGATAGATATATACTTTATTGATCCCTATAAGTAAAGGGATGTGATGATGTCACATGTACAGGGGGTTTATACCTCATAATAAAAACGTATGTTCGTGACTTAACCATGGTCTTATTCTGTTACTTACCTTTGATCAGGTATTGTTTGGATGCCCTCCGAATTAACGCCTTCCTTTTATCATGCTTTTCAGCGGCGATGGTGAGATTGTGGTAACCACCATTGAGCACGTACTGCTTTATCTCAGCATAAAAGCTCTCCATTTCTGTCATGAAAGTTAAAATGGTCGCGGTAATTATGGGGAAGCGGAGGGATCTAGATCGTTCACACATAACAAGCTGTACCGAGTTCCTCCGGCTGCAGTTCCGCAGACGGCCGGTGTGTGGCAGCATAGCGCTGGGAGCAGAGGGAGGTGAGTATATGACGGATATGACGGATGACGGATGCGACGGAAATACACCCGAACATATTTGGTAGGCCGAACATATCTGGTACTGACACCGGCCACACGAAGAGAAGGGATTAGACGCCGCGGCAGACAGGGAGAATGAAAACACATGGATACAAATCAAAGAAAACTAAAAGAAAAAGGTGGGGCCGAGAAGGCCAGAGAAAAAAAGGTGAAGTCACTCGCAGGTGAAGCATATAAATGTCGCAAATTGACAGACCTTTTTGGCAGCAGCGCTGCTACAAGCACTATCAGCAGCAGCTTAGAACAAGTGCAAGATGATGAAGAGAATGATGAGGGTGCGAGTTCAGATATACAGCCAGCCTCCTGCGTTCATGATGAGGGACAGAGTTGAGCTGGTGGAAGAACCAGCTCAACTCATACAAGTACAGGGTAAGAGCAAGAGGTGGGTGAGAATTATCCCTTGAACTCAGTGGCGTTTTCTCCTGGAGGTCAAGGGAAGCCAGGCTTCCCCTGAATTTAGGATTGTAGTTATAATTTTAATAAATAAATAAAAACACTTTGTTTAGTTTCGGTAATTATTCTGCCGGCCCGTCTCTCCCCCATTCTCTTTGAGTATTTTACAAAGAGTGAAACAGCGCCCCTCTAGATGTTATGGTGAAACAGTAGATTGCACTCTCTGTTGTGAGAGGAGGCTAGCCGAAATTGGCTTCCCTTGGTGAAAAAAAATGGAGGGATTGACCAATCAGATGAGGCTCACGTCATGCCTCACAATCCAATCAAATCGCATCAACTTCAGTTCATACTCTAACTGTCATCACCGCCCTTAAAAAGTAGCAAGCAACTGAAGCAAGTGCAATTATGGAGGGTAGAGATTGAGTATTTCATCAAAGATAATTGTACTAAACTTCCGCTACAGCAGCAACTAAAAATGAAATCTGATGACAGGCCAATGATCAAACTGGAGCTGTGTACAGAGAGGAAAAAAGGAGCGAATCGGACATAAAACTTTAAATAATAAACAGCGGATTTCTAACATTTGACATTTCATGAGGCCGGACTGGGTCAGTTTCCAGGGCTGAATTTTAGTCCCAGTCCGCCCCTGGTACCCCCCCTCTTACGGACGGCTCCAGACGTCCCTGAAGCCTGAGACTGTTGTCTGTCAAAGTCCGATATTAGTCAGGGATGCAAACTTGTCACCTTTCGGCGAAATTCGCCATTTTGAACCCAAAATAGGTCGTTTGTGTGATTCATGTAGATCTGCAATAAAAATATGTTTGGGGTATGGGGGGGGGGTCTGGGACCCGGAGTAATCTGCAGCCGCGAGCTGTTATATGCCATCATGACACGCATGGTGTTCTTTTGTATATATATATTATAATGAAGCGCGAGCTGTGTGCTCGAGTCTTCCTGCCTGTCGGCTCTGCTCATGGATGTATAAGAAGGCTCTGCTGCTCCGCGATGATGGTCTAGCTTCAGCAGCTACATTACCTACGGGTGCGTTCGTTAATATTAACTGTGGTCCGGAGTCACTGTGGCACAGACTGGACCGCTGGTGAACAGCTGTTAGAACGGGCCGCTCAGGTGTTCAGAGCAGAGCTCCCTGTCAGAGCGGCAGAGCGTGATGTGCACTGAAAAGTGTTTCTGTCGCAATATTATCGTTGAGCTAGCTAGCTAGCATACATTGTCACTATGTGCTAACGTTAGCTTTAGCCTTCGTTTTCTAATAGTTTTTTTCCTAGGCTATAAACGGAGGTGGTATAAGTATAGATCTTGTACTTGAGTAAAAGTAGAAGTACTCAGATCTTGTACTAGAGTAAAAGTAGAAGTACTCAGATCTTGTACTTGATTAAAAGTAGAAGTACTCAGATCTTGTACTAGAGTAAAAGTAGAAGTAGGCTACTCAGATCTTGTACTTGAGTAAAAGTAGAAGTACTCAGACCTTGTACTTGAGTAAAAGTAGAAGTACTCAAATCTTGTACAGTAAAAGTAGAAGTACTCAGGTTTTGTACTTGAGTAGAAGTACCAGAATGAACAATCCTGCAATCAAAATGTTCCTCAAATAAAAGTAGCCTACAAAAGTATTATCATCAAAATATAGTGAAAGTAGCGACAGTAAAAGTAGTCATTGTGCAGATTGGTCCATTTCAGAATAATATATATGATATGTTTTATAATGATTGATCATGAAAGTGTTCTCAAAGCTGGTAAAGGTGCAGCTAGTTTAAATTACTCTGTATACTGCAGGGTAGCTGGTGGATTTACTCCAGGTGGAACTAAAGTCTGATTTAACACTTGATTATATTTCACATCATTCATCCACATCTGTGAAGTCACTAAAGGGATTAAATACCATTTACCTCTGAACTGTAGAGGAGAAGAAGAACAAAGTAGCAAAACATTGAAATACTTAAATACAGTACAAGTATCTCAAAATTCAAGTATATACTTGAGTTTATGAACTTACCACTGGCTATACAGATAGAAAGACTAAGCCTTGCACAGAGGCATGAAAATACATTTTCAAAATGCTCAACAGTGCTGCCAAATTTATAAACTGACTGCTACACAATTAAAATAAATGCTTTTATATATTTTATTAGATGTGACTCTTTGGCATTTCTGTTATTATTAACACTGCTGCTTTAGTTGTTCTGACTGCTAAAATCCTCTGTAATTCCTCATTTTAAAGCCGATATTCCGTGGGGTATGGGGGCTCGGATCCTTGTCACCTTTTTCATGCCTGATGAATTTGCATCCCTGATTAGTGTCTTGTCCACAATGAAGCTGCCTGGGATCCAACACTCAATCAATCAATCAATGTTTATTTATATAGCCCAATATCACAAATGTTACATTTGTCTCAGTGGTCTTCACAGTTTGTACAGAACACACCTCTCCTCTAATCCATATATTAGACTGTATAAATCAGGGGTGCGGAACCTTTTTCTTCTCAAGGGCCATTTCAATTTTTACCACCTCCTCCGAGGGCCGTACAAATGATTGAACTCAACGTCTGCTTAAAAAACTAAAATCACAGCCCATTCATTTCGCCTTTCTTTCATGCTGTGCAAAGAAACGGCAACCTTTTAATCCAGATATTTGACCATGACCCGCGCATGCATGACCACCAAAACAGAAGTATATGGACACAAGATGTGCGCAAATGTATTTAGTTTCATATCAATGTGAACATGATTTAAGTCGGGGGGGGGGGGGATCTAACCTCATCTTGGGGGGTTTGGGGGCATGCACCACCAGGAAGATTCTTTTTAAATGTTGAAGTTAAAAGCATCAATCTGGTGCACTTTGAGAGTAAAATTAATAGATCTATGGATACATCTCTCAACACCCATATGAAACAGAACTGTAAGCAGATTTTTTTCTTTATGGATATTTTACAAATCACTCCCCTTTCAAACTGTATTCTTGTTTTACTGCCATATAGTATTTCATAACTGTTTTTTCTTTATTCTCTTATTTTTTTTATAACGATAATGATCATATGAAGGTGTGCCGCGGAAATAATCTTTTGAATAATTTGTGACCAAACCATTTGAGACCCACTGAGATAACTTAGACTAAAGTTAACTATCTAAACACTCAGAGAGTCCTTTAGCTCACCTGAGCCTCTCAGTCTGAGAGGAGAGCTCTCCTCCAGCTTGTTGTGGAACAAACAGCTCCGTATGTCCGTTAGTGCAGCTAGCTAACCAGATGCTAACAACACGGTCCCTGCTGCTGGCACCGGTCTCTCTCTCTCTCTCCTCTCTCTCTCTCTCTCCTCTCTCTCTCTCTCTCTCTCTCTCTCTCTCTCTCTCTCTCTCTCTCCTCTCTCTCTCTCTCTCTCTCTTTCCTCTTCTCTCTCTCTCTCTCTCTCTCTCTCTCTCTCTCTCTCTCTCACACACACGCTATTTCCGCACACACACACACACACACAGAGCCGAGCTTGACTGACACAAGCACACTTTTATTTCCATGCAACTCTCTGATTGCATTCACTGAACACGGGAAATTACAGTCCTATCTGTCCCTCTCTAGTGTCTTGATGAGGTTCACGTAAAGCACGGTTAATGTATATATTATGGAGGTTTAGAATTGTCCGGGGCTTACAGAAAAACATTCGGGGCAGGCCCAAATATTATTTTACCAACAATGTGGAATTTATTGGCTACATATTACACAGATTATGCACAGCGGGAGCAGCTATAACCGTCAAATAATAATTCAGACAGGGGAGCTCCGCACCCCCTGCCTGCCGCTAGGGGGTGCTGCAGCGCCCTCAGCACCCCCCTTCCCGTGCCCATGTGGGGTGACGTCACTTTTCGCCGAACTGCATTGCGGGAAGCGACGCGGAGCTTTGCTGGCGTGGCTCGCTGCAAAAGTTGAGCAATGTTCAACTTTTGAAGCCTCTGCAGAAGCGTCAGCCAATCGAATCATATGCCAGTACAAGCTCTAGCCAATCAAACCGCTGCTTGTGTGTCAGGGGCGGGAGATTCATGTGATTGGTTGTTGGTCGAGTTTCAGACACGTCCGCCGGCAAGCTTCAACGCACGCCGCTGTGTGGACGGGCCGTTACCTGTGAGGCCTCCTCCAAACAGCATAATAACCAGACTGTATCATTAAAACTAAGTACCAGTTCTAGATCCTTGACTTTAGACAAACAATTCAAAAGACAACATGAATTTAAAGACCAATCTTTATTTGAATGTGCCTCTTAACCTGGGATATTAGTTATACAGTAATAGTATTGACAATCTAAAAAAACTGAGCAACTCAACAGTCAACTTTATGTTTCTTATTGTCTAAAGCATTTATTATTTTCATTTTTCCCCTCTCATATTCAGTGTGGACGGATTGAGACAGTCTGGTGTCCAGAGAGCTGCAGAGACTTCAGGGAGAAACCTCCGTGTGATGGACGTCCAGTCTGTTGGTTTGGAGAGGACTGAGGGTCTTTCCTCTGCGAGGAGGACCAGGCCTGATGGAGGAGCTCATGCTGGGCAAAGCTGATACCAACTGCACAGGCCTAGTCTGTCACTTTATTTGACTACATGTGTTTACTTATACATTTAATAGGTTTACACCTTCTGTCCATATGTGCTTTTTATTTAAAACATTTGATTAAGTTTTGGTTCACATTTCAGTAAATTGTATTTGTATTTGCACTCCTTTTGTCCATTATTCTTACTGAAAATGTTAGATTACACATTCACATCTGACTGAAGATTGGCCCCATGTATTTGTGACGTTGCAAACTCTGCGGTACAAGGCACAAGTGATGTGAAGCTCATAAAGCCAATGTTATTTGTGACAGTGTACCGTGCACCAGGTCCTTATTCAGAATTCTTATCAGAATTCTCTGAGTTTTTATCAACTTTGGTACTTAAAACAGTGTGCCCTGATGAACCTGGGGGCTGTGTTGTCTGGAACCTTGTGTTCCTGGTAGGGTCTCCCATGGCAAATTGGTCTCAGGCAAGGGGCCAGACTAAGATTGGTTCAAAAGACCTCATGAAAGACGACACAAGAAGTGAGGATACCCGGCCCGGAGGAAGCCCGGGGTCCCCTTCTGGAGCCAGGCCCAGAAGGAGGACTCGTCGGCGAGCGTCTGGTGGCCGGGCTTGCCACGGAGCCCGGCCGGGCCCAGCCCGAAAAGGCAACGTGGGCAACACCTCCGCTTCTCCGTCCCGCGGGCCCACCACCTACGGGAAACAGCGATGGGGTGCTGCCAGAAGGGTCCTTCTGGCAGTGAAAGCGGAGGGTCTCGACGGACCAGACCCGGGCGACAGAAGCTGGCTTTGGGGACGTGGAACGTCACCTCTCTGGGGGGGAAGGAGCCGGAGCTTGTGCGGGAGGTGGAGCGTTACCAGTTGGATCTGGTTGGGCTCACCTCTACGCACAGCGTCGGCTCTGGAACCTTACTTCTGGATAGGGGTTGGACTCTATTCTTCTCCGGAGTTGCTCAAGGTGTGAGGCGCCGGGCGGGTGTGGGGATACTCACAAGTCCCCGGTTAGGTGCTTCGTTGTTGGAGTTTACCCCAGTGGAGGAGAGGGTCGCCTCCCTACGCCTGCGGGTTATGGGGGGGAAAACTCTGACTGTTGTGTGTGCTTATGCACCCAACAGCAGTTCAGAGTATACAGCCTTCTTGGAGACCCTGGAAAGAGTCCTGTATGGGGCTCCTGAAGGGGACTCTTTAATCTTGCTGGGAGACTTCAACGCACATGTGGGCAATGATGGAGACACTTGGAGGGGCGTGATTGGGAGGAACGGCTCCCTTGATCTGAACCGGAGTGGTGGTTTGTTACTGGACTTCTGTGCTAGTCATGGATTGGCCATAACAAACACCATGTTCGAACATAAGGATGCTCATAAGTGTACGTGGTACCAGAGCACCCTAGGCAGAAGGTCCATGATCGATTTCGTTATCGTATCATCGGACCTGAGGCCGTATGTTTTGGACACTCGGGTAAAGAGAGGGGCGGAGTTGTCAACTGATCACCATCTGGTGGTGAGTTGGGTCGAGTGGCGGGGGAAGCCTCTGGATAGACCTGGTAAGCCCAAACGTGTAGTTTGGGTGAACTGGGAACGTCTGGAGAAGGCCCAAGTTCAGGAGGCCTTCAACTCACACCTCTGACGGAGCTTTTCGGGCATTCCTGTGGAGGTTGGGGACATTGAACCAGAGTGGTCGGTGTTCAAAGCCTCTATTGCCGAAGCCGCGGCGAGGAGCTGTGGTCTCAAGGTCCTAGGTGCCTCAAGGGGCGGTAACCCTCGAACCTCCTGGTGGACACCGGTGGTCAGGGAAGCCGTCCGACTGAAGAAGGAGGCCTTCAGGGATTTGTTATCCCGGGGGACGCCCGAGGCAGTTACAAGGTACCGACAGGCCCGAAGGGCAGCAGCCTCATCCGTGGCCGAGGCAAAGCAGCGGGTGTGGGAGAAGTTCGGAGAAGACATGGAGAAGGACTTTCGGGCGGCACCAAAGTTGTTCTGGAAAACTGTCCGACACCTCAGGAGAGGGAAGCAGGGAACCATCCAAGCTGTGTACAGTAAGGATGGGACGTTGTTGACCTCAACTGATGGAGTGTTAGGGCGTTGGAAGGAACACTTTGAGGAACTCCTGAACCCGACAACTCCGCCCTCTATGTTAGAGGCAGAGCTGGAGTATGACGGGGGATCAACACCAATCTCCCGGGGGGAGGTCACTGAGGTCGTCAAACAACTCCACAGTGGCAAAGCCCCGGGGGTGGATGAGATCCGCCCGGAAATGCTGAAGGCTCTGGGTGTTGAGGGACTGTCATGGTTGACACGTTTCATCAACGTTGCGTGGAAGTCGGAAACAGTACAGAAGGAGTGGCAGACCGGGGTGGTGGTTCCCCTTTTTAAAAAGGGGGATCAGAGGGTGTGTGCCAATTACAGAGGCATCACACTACTCAGCCTCCCCGGGAAAGTTTACTCTAAGGTACTCGAAAGGAGGGTCAGGCCGATTGTCGAACCTCAGATTGAGGAGGAACAATGCGGATTCCGTCCTGGTCGTGGAACGACGGATCAGCTTTTTACTCTCGCAAGGATCCTGGAGGGGGCCTGGGAGTACGCTTATCCGGTCTACATGTGTTTTGTAGACTTGGAGAAGGCGTATGACTGAGTTCCCAGGGAGTTACTGTGGGAGGTGCTGCGGGAGTATGGGGTGAGGGGGTCTCTACTCAGGGCCATCCAATCTCTGTACTCCCAAAGCGAGAGCTGTGTCCGGGTCCTCGGCAGTAAGTCGGACACATTTCCGGTGAGGGTTGGCCTCCGCCAGGGCTGCGCTTTGTCACCAATCCTGTTTGTAATATACATGGATCGGATTTCGAGGCGTAGTCATGGGGGAGGGGGTCTGCAGTTCGGTGGACTAAGGATTGCACCACTGCTTTTTGCAGATGATGTGGTTCTAATGGCTTCATCGGTCTGCGACCTTCAGCACTCAATGGATCGGTTCGCAACCGAGTGTGAAGCGGCTGGGATGAGGATCAGCACCTCCAAATCTGATGCCAAGGTTCTCAGCAGGAAACCGATGGACTGTCCACTCCAAGTAGGGAATGAGTCCTTACCCCAAGTGAAGGAGTTCAAGTATCTCGGGGTCTTGTTCTCGAGTGAGGGAACAATGGAGCCTGAGATGGGCCGGAGAATCGGAGCAGCGGGAGCGGTACTGCAGTCGCTTTACCGCACCGTTGTGACGAAAAGGGGGCTGAGCCAGAAGGCAAAGCTCTCTGTTTACCGGGCCATTTTCGTTCCTACCCTCACCTATGGTCATGAAGGATGGGTCATGACCGAAAGAACGAGATCGCGGATACAAGCGGCCGAGATGGGTTTTTCTCCGCAGGGTGGCTGGTGTCTCCCTTAGGGATAAGGTGAGAAGTTCGGTCATCAGGGAGGGACTCGGAGTTGAGCCGCTCCTCCTTCGCGTCGAAAGGAGCCAGTTGAGGTGGTTCGGGCACCTAGTTAGGATGCCACCTGGGCGCCTCCCTAGGGAGGTGTTCCAGGCACGTCCAACCGGGAAGAGACCTAGGGGTAGACCTAGGACCAGGTGGAGGGATTATATCTCTTCGCTGGCCTGGGAGCGCCTTGGGATCCCCCAGTCAGAGCTGGTTGATGTCGCCAGGGAAAAGAAAGTTTGGGGCTCTCTGCTGGAACTGCTGCCCCCGCGACCCGACCACGGATAAGCGGGAGAAGATGGATGGATGGATGGTACTTAAAACAGATAAAGTAATTATCGTAGGTGACTTTAATATTCATGTTGACGATGATACAAATAGCCTTACTGTTGCATTTAACTCTATATTAGATTCTGTTGGTTTCTGTCAGAGTGTAAATAAACCACTGCTATAATCACACTCTCGACCTTGTTCTGACTTATGGTATTGAAATTGAGCAACTATTAGTCGAACCGCATAATCCTGCTTTATCCGACCATTTCTTAGTAACTTTTGAAGTACTGTTACTAGACTACAAAGCATTAGTCAAAAGCTCCTGCAGCAGAAACCTATCTGTTAGTGCTATAGCCAAATTTAAGGAAGAGGTTCCACCAATACTTAACTAAATAGCATGTCTGCATGTAAGGGAGGAAACTTATACAAAATGTACACCACCCCAAATTGATCATGTTGTTGATAGTGCTACAGATGCGCTGCGAATAAAATTAGACTCTGTTGCTCCTTTGAAAAAGAAGAAAATAAAACAGCATAGATTAGCTCCATGGCATAATGCCGAAACCCGCAAATAAAGCAAAAGTCGAGACAACTTGAAAGGATATGGCGTTCCACTAAACTTGAAGAATCTCGTTTAATTTGGCATATTACTCTCAATGAATATAAGAAAGCACTGCGTAAAGCGAGAGCAGCCTACTACTCTTCATTAATAGATGAGAATAAGAATAATGCAAGATTTCTTTTCAGCACTGTAGCCAGGCTGACAGAAAGCCACAGCTCAATTGAGCCTTCTATTCCCATAGCACTCAGTAGTAATGATTTTATGTGCTTTTTTAACGATAAAATTGTTACTCTTAGAAACAAAATTAATGACCAGTATAGTGATATCAACAGCTCCCGGAAACGTAAGTTCTAATGTTACACTAGATAGTAAACTAGAATGCTTTTCAGCCATAAACCTTGAACAATTAAATTCAATGATTCTCTCTTCTAAACCATCAACGTGTATCTTAGACCCGATTCCAACTAAGCTGTTAAAGGAAGTTTTTCCATTAATTAGCACTTCTTTATTAAATATTATGAATATGTCTTTATTATCAGGCTATGTTCCACAATCATTCAAAGAAGCAGTGATAAAACCGCATCTTAAAAAGCACAAACTCGATCCAGAGGTTTTAGCCAACTATAGACCTATTTCTAATCTTCCGTTCCTCTCAAAAATTCTTGAGAAAGCGGTCGCAAAACAGCTGTGTGATTACTTAAAAACAATGATTTATTTGAAGATTTTCAGTCTGGCTTTAGAACACATCATAGCACAGAGACAGCTCTGGTTAGGGTTAGGGTTAGGGTTAGGTAAGTCACAAATGACATTCTAATAGCCTCTGACAAGGGACTTGTCTCTATTCTTGTTTTGCTCGATCTCAGTGCTGCATTTGATACTATCGACCATGATATCCTATTGCAAAGACTAGAGCACTTAGTTGGCATACAGGGAACTGCTTTAGGCTGGTTTAGGTCCTATCTATCTGAACGCTCTCAGTTTGTACGTGTCAACGATGAATCTTCCACGCAAACCAAAGTTAGCCATGGAGTGTCACAGGGCTCAGTGCTCGGACCTATTTTGTTCACATTATATATGCTTCCGTTAGGCAATATTATAAGGAATCATTCTGTAAATGTTCATTGTTATGCGGATGATACTCAACTATATTTATCAATCAAGCCTGATGAAATTAATCATCTAAATAAAATTCAAGACTGCCTCAAGGACTGAAAAACGTGGATGACCTTACATTTTTTGATGTTAAACACGACCAAAACTGAAGTTATTGTACTTGGCCCGAAGAATCTACGAAACAAATTATCTAAAGATATACTAACTATGGATGGCATTAATTTGGCCTCCAGTGAGACTGTAAGGAATCTTGGTGTTATATTTGATCAGGATTTATCCTTTAACGCCCACTAGGGGTGTAACGGTTCACAGAAGTCACGGTTCGGTTCGTACCTCGGTTTGGGGGTCACGGTTAGGTACGGGTACGGTACGGGTACGGTACAACAAGAAAAAGCAAAAAAAAAGTCCCAAATGCATAATTCCAGGTTTGTTGTTATTTTTTTTAACAGTAGTGCAAGTTTCAGTATAAAAATAAGGAACTCTGACATTTTCAATAATTAACTGTATTAAATAGTTAAAAACAAACCACAAACAGTACCACACACACTCAGATGGCCATATTATCTATAATGGCTGACGTTCAATAAGCTGTAAAACTAAAAAGAATGTCTTGAGAATATTACATCATAAGTAATAAGAAAGTGTTTCAAGAGCGCAAAGTCGTTGAAAAACATATGCCAAAAGTTTCCGTTATTTATTTTGGTCTCACCGCTTTCATGTCTATTGGCTTCTTAAAAACAGCGGGGATAAGTTGCTGAACTGCTGTTGTCTTTAGCCGGGCTCCGGTGATTGGCAAATCTGGGTGATGCCTTCTGATATGATTTAGCATGTTTGGCGTGTGTTACCATTAGCATACCGCACCGCTATCGAACAACGCAGACACACCGTCCTCGTCCGATCCACCGTCCTCGTCCGATCCACCACTCGCACACTTCATTGTTATTGTAGTCCACAGGGAACCCAAAATGTTCCCACACAGCTGATTTAAAAGAAGCAGGTGGGTTCTAGCTCCTGTGTGTTATCTGAAATCGCCATACTAACTTTTCTTCTTCTTGTATTTTGTTCGTTTTGTTGTTGTGTTTCTTCTTCTTCTTCGTTTGTTGTTTAAGGGCGGCTGGCAAACAGCTTTTAGCAATACCGCCCCCTCGATTATAAATAGTGTAATGGATACTGCCCTGAATGACAGACTTTTTTCCCACTCGTAAAAAAAAGGTGTATTCGTCGTGTGACTGCATGTGCCGAACCGTGACGTCCGAACCGTGACGGTACGGGACGAATACGGATACCGTTACACCCCTAACACCCACATAAAATCAATTTCAAGGACCGCCTACTTCCATCTATGTAACATTGCAAAAATCAGGCATATCTTGCCTCAAAACGATGCAGAGAAACTAGTCCATGCATTTGTTACTTCAAGGCTGGATTATTGTAACTCCTTATTATCAGGGTGTACCAAGAAGTCAGTCAAGTCGCTTCAGCTGATTCAAAATGCTGCAGCTCGTGTACTAACCAGAGTTAGGAAAAGGGACCACATTACTCCTGTTCTGGCTGCCTTACACTGGCTCCCTAGAACACAGGATATAATTTAAAATTCTTCTTCTCGCCTACAAAGCCCTTAATGGGCAGGCGCCATCTTACCTTAAAGAACTCATTATACCCTACTGTCCTACTAGGGCATTGCGTTCCAAGAATGCAGGGTTGTTGGTTGTTCCTAGAGTCTCTAAAAGTACAATGGGAGCCAGAGCCTTTTCTTATCAAGCTCCACATTTGTGGAATCAGCTTCCAGTTTGTGTTCGGGCGGCAGACACCCTATCCGTTTTTAAGAGTGTGCTTAAGACCTTCCTTTTTGATAAAGCTTATAGTTAGGGCTGATTAGATTCAGCCCCTCGTTTTGCTGATATAGGCTTAGTTTGTCGGGGGACATCTTACTTCTTCCTTCTCTCTGTCTATACCTGTGTACTCTCATGTTCCGATTAACCCAGCTTCCCCAAATGTCTTTCTTTTTGGTGTCTATATACGCCGGGATACGGAGTCATGGATGATCCTGCGGTCCTGTGTCCTGGATCGCGAGCCCTGGATCTTGAGTCGTGGCTGTGGTCCTGGATCATAGGTCCTGGATGGATATCCTCGTGGATTCATCTTCCTATTATACACACATGCATTTCCAAACATTTGGACTACCTATGTTGCAAATGTATTATCTTTTCGATTTACACACGGCATCTATTGCACGTCTGTCCGTCCTGGGAGAGGGATCCCTCCTCTGTTGCTCTCCCTGAGGTTTCTCACATTTTTCCCTATAAACTGTGGGTTTTCTCCGGAAGTTTTTCCTTGTACGATGTGAGGGTCTAAGGACAGAGGGTGTCGTATTGTCATACTGATATTCTGTACAAACTGTGAAGTCCACTGAGACAAATGTAACATTTGTGATATTGGGCTATATAAATAAACATTGATTGATTGATAAAGCGAGGCAAATAGAAATAATCAGCGGATGGAGTGTAGATGTGGAAATAGGTGCATTCGATCAGCTGACTGTTTTTACAATAAAGTAGTTTCTTAGTGAATGTCCTGTACTGGTCTTAAAATCTCATAACATCAGCTTTTAATGTTCCTCTTGGATGTTCTTCTTGACCCTCAGAGAAGGAGAAAATGTTGAGTCGTGTCTTTCAGGCATGTCCTTTCCTAACAAAAATTACAGGAAACATAAAACATATTATTGCAGAACAAGTGTGTTATTTATGAAAGCGGTGTGTTTGTGTGTTTAGGGGCTGTAGATATAATTATTTTTTAATTGTTATGTTTTTTTTTATTTCAACAGTGAGCTACAAAGACAATCAGATTATGAATGAACAGTATGAAGTTCATCAACATTGAAATATATGTCATTATCAAAATAATATTTAACTGTTATCAAAACGTAGTGCAACTGTAGAAGCTTGCTCTGTTGTCTCACTGAAAGAATAACTTTTACCACGTTTTTTACAGACAATATTGAGAGATAAATAGTAGCAGTTCTCACTATGTGTTAAATATCTTTGCCTTCAATACATTAAATTAGAAAGCTGACAAAGTCATATTGCTTGTTAACATCTAAATGTAACTTTTTGCATGTAAAAAACCCTAAACTTAACTGATGTGTAGGTGATCTAGTATTTAGTATTGTTTAATGGAATGTATATCAGTGTATTAAAGTCAATACTTCATTTATTTAAACCAATATCTTTCTTGATTCTTTGTACAATATGAAAAATAGAGTCTTTGTACCTGTGCTGAAGTTCACTGCTGTGAGGAGTCTAGTTCTGTCTCTCACTCTCTGGTCCAGCCTGTCTGCATCACCTGGACACCTTAAACAAACAGATATATATGTAAAGTACCATGTGTACAAACAATATAACTGATTCTCTTCTCTTAAACATGTTGGATTGTGTATTGTCCGAGTCAGGGTCCTTTTTATTTTACTGTAACTTTGGAAGTTGTGCTTACTGTTTATTTGATACCCATTTGGTAATGCAATTAATAAAAACAACAAGGTTTGGGTTCGTTCTTCAGATGACTGTGACGTTAACGTGTAAGCTCAATAATGAACTCCAGCTCAACCAACCATATTGTAATATCTAAGTAATCATCTTGAAATATGACATTAATAATTGTAATATACACACATCTTATTGTGAGGTTGATTTCATATACACTACTTCGACATTAGCTTGTCTACATACTCGAGCATAGCCAATTTAAATTAACCTTAGCGATGCATACAATTCCTACCTACATAATAAAATATCTCTCTAAGTTACAAGGATTACCTTATTTTATCAACCTCAAACAGAAGCCGTTTGTTCTACAGTATTATCCCACTTAACGCTTAACACTTGTCTATTTAGTTTTAACCTTTATATATACAGTCTATGATTTTAACTTGGAGGTTACGATTAGCATCGTTAGCACCGATGTAGCTACCACTCGCTTACACGCTAACCCAAGCCTTAACATTCATTACGTAGCTGATTAAAATCATTAACACATACATAAAGCACTCGAATTTCACTTGCCGCAAAACCGCATTCATGCACCGTCTGTTTCAACCGCAGAGCGAGTCACAATAGTCCGATATATAAGCATGAAGAACAAAACAACCACGGCCGGCTTCAAGTTGTGTTTCCTGGATGAACTGACCAGGCAGAGTCCCTGTAGCTACAGATGTAGCACCTCATTTCAGACTCCAGTTTACAGCTTCCTGCCTACGACCTGCCTAAGACCAGTATCGAGGAATGTTAAGCCCTCCCACTATTTTCCAAGAGGGCGTTGCCAGATTTTCAATTTCAGGTTTTAACCAGGAGATGTTCACAAATACAGAAAGACAAGTGTCATGGACTTGCAGTTGTGTTTTGAAGAGCATTTGAACACATCAATATTTTAGATCAACTAAAGTATATCTAATCTTGTAATTCAATAATATATCGTCTTTATATATTAAATAATCATAATAATAATGTAAATGTTTACATTACACTTCTTTATTTGTTATGCTCATACTTTTACCACATTTATCATAGGTGATCAGAGCTAACTGCCTGCCGTCAGATTTCATTTAAAAAACAGGTCTGATTTTAAGACTATTTCTGCGCTCATAAAGAATGATAAGAATAAGAATAATGCGTATTGAACTGGTTTAATTAATTAGTGAGTTTATTTAACACTAGAACCGCCAATTGGGTCAATTTGTGTGTTGTGTGTCCTAACTTTTTTTCAATAAAATATTAACGTCTCCCAGTCCGTGACTTTTCCTGAAAGTGTGTTATGTAGCACCCTATGTTGTTAAAAATTGCATTCTAATAGCGTGATTTGACGGTTTTAGGTAGGCCTATACAAAAACCTCTGGCGGTTCTAGTGTTAAGGTAATAAGGTACAGTAGAAGCCCTTTTTTATCAGTAACAAATTTAGCAGTTGAACATAAAAGTCAACTAACTGAGGGTCACTTGCAATGACAGTGTTGTGTCTAACTGTAAGCTTGTCGCTCAGAGTAACCTACAGTTAATTTAGCTGCTGGAGAAGAAAGATCAGGGGGGGGAGGGGGGGAGAGAGCTGTGGTTGATGGGCCATTAGTTGTGTAAATACACAGCTGAGAGCTGCCGGTTCATTCAGACTGTTTAAAAAACGGTAACAACGGACTATTTTTCTTAGCGGATGCATGTCAATTTAAATCAATACATTGTAGTGCTGTGAAAAGAGAGTCGGAGGCGGTGTATTAAGAATGGAGTTCCAATCTTTATTATCCATTACTTTCAGAGAGGTTAACACATGCACTGCTCTGCCTGATGAGCTAGCAGGAATGGCAGCTAAAGCTACAGGTGTTCCCCACTAAAGGGTCCGTGTGGCAACACAATAAGCAAGGTGAATTATGTCCAATAACGTGTCACCACACAAGCCCCCCCAGAATTCACAAATAAACAAAATCAGCATGGCGGGGAGGAACGACACGCCGACCCCCACGACTCCTGAGCACGGGAGTCGGAAAAGTGACTCCCGCCTGTGCGGCCCCCGGAAGGGGAGGGACCGGAACAACAGGTCTTAAATCCGTGACAGGGGACGAGGCCGGCCCCGTCGCGGAGGTCGAGCCAGCACCACAGGCTGGTCCAAGTCCAGGTGAGCAGCCTTCACCCGGTCCACCGAGACGTGCTCGGCCTTGCCACCCAGGTCGACCACCAGGTGCTTGTCCCCGTGCTCCAAGACCCGGAAAGGTCCATCATAAGGGGGCTGCAGGGGGCCTCTGTGCGCATCGTGCCGGATGAACACGTGCTCCGCCGAGCGGAGCTCTGCGGGAAACCTGGGACACCTGAGTACCGTGCTGAGTAGTAGGGATCGGAGCAAAGGCCTCAGCAGCGTCACGCAGGAAAGCCCGCTGGGCCGACGCCGACCAGGGAGCCGATGCATTTGGGAGGAAATCCCCCGGAACTCTCAGCGGCTGACCGTAGACCATCTCCGCTGTAGAACACTGCAGATCTTCCTTAGGTGCGGTCCTCAGGCCCAGCATCACCCAGGGCAGCTTGTCGACCCAGTTACCGTCCGTAAGGCCGGCCTTGAGGGCCGCCTTCATGGAGCGATGAAAAGCACTCGCAGAGGCCGTTAGCCTGAGGGTGGTAAGCGATAGTCCTGTGCAGCTTAACCCCCAAAACCGCCTGCCACAGCGTTCCAGAGCTCGGACGTGAACTGAGAGCCCCTGTCTGAGGAAATGTCTGACGGGGTGCCAAAACGACACACCCACGTTGCAATGAAGGCCCGGGCAACGTCTGCGGCTGATGTCGAAACGAGCGGAACCGCCTCCGGCCAACGGGTCATTCTGTCCACCATGGTGAGGAGGTAGGAAAACCCCTGAGAGGAAGGCAACGGACCAACCAGGACCAGGTTCGTGTGGCGGTGCACCTTAGCGCGTTGACAAGCCACGCACTCCCTGGCCCAAGTCCTCACGTCCCTTTTCAGTCCTTGCCAAACGAACTTCGCCGCTACCAAACGCACCGAAGGTTTAACGCCGGGGTGTGACAGGCCGTGCACAGCCTCGAACACAGGACGCCTCCAGCTGGCAGGGACGACAGGCCGCGCCAGGCCCGTAGAGACGTCACACAGGAGAGTAATGCCCCGCGTCGCCGAACACCACGTCCTCCAAGCGCAGCCCCGCGCTCTCCACCTTCAGGGCCTGGACGCCGGGATCTGTGACCTGGTCTGCCGCCATGCGAGTATAGTCCAGGCCCAACTGGACGGCACCGATGACGACCCTGGAGAGGCAATCAGCAACCAGGTTCGACTTGCCAGCCACGTGCTTAATGTCCGTAGTGAACTCCGATATGTAGGACAGCTGCCGCTGCTGACGTGCCGACCAAGGCTCCGCCACTGACATGGCGAAGGTGAGCGGCTTGTGGTCGACAAACGCCGTAAATTCACGGCCTTCCAGCATGAAACGGAAGTGCCGCACGGCCAAATAAAGTCAGAGGAGCTCCCGGTCAAAGGCGCTGTATTTGCGTTCTCTAGGCGTCAGCTGGTGGCTGAAAAAGGCGAGCGGCTGCCAAGCGCCCTCCACCCACTGCTCGTGCACTGCGCCGACCGCGTAGTCTGACGCGTCCGTGGTGATGGAGATGGGAGCCGTAGATGATGGGTGTGCCAGCAAAGCCGCCTGAGCCAACGCGGTCCTTGACCTCAGCAAAAAGCGCCGTCCGCCTCTGCTGTCCAGTCGATCTCCTGGACGGGGGTCTTGCCTTTCAACGCTTCATACAGCGGGCCGCATGATGTGTGCGGCCCGGGCGTTGAAACGGTGGTAGAAAGTCACCATCCCCAGAAACTCACGGGAGCGACCGGGCTGTGAGCGGGCGAGGAAACGCCGCAACAAGCCTCCACCTTCGCTGGCAGAGGTGTCGCACCGCCCATTGGTGACGCGGTGCCCCAGGAAATCGATGTCCGACACCCCGAACTGGCACTTTGCAGATTGATGATTAATCCGTGTTCGTTGAGCCGTGTGAAAAGGGCTCGGAGGTGGGACAGGTGCTCCTGCACTGAAGCGCTGGCGACGAGTATGTCATCGAGGTAAACAAACACAAACGGCAGGTCCCGCAGCACCGAATCCATCAGGCGCTGGAACGTCTGAGCGGCATTCTTGAGTCCAAAAGGCATCCGCAGGAACTCAAAAAGTCCAAAAGGCGTTATCACTGCTGTCTTGGGAATGTCCAGGGGGTGCATGGGCACCTGGTGGTATCCACGCACCAGGTCCACCTTGGAAAACACCCCCGTACTGGCCAGATGCGCCGAAAAGTCCTGAATGTGCGGCACCGGATAGCGGTCAGGCGTAGTGGCGTCGTTGAGTCGGCGGTAATCCGCCGAACCCGCCGTTCGATTTGGGAACGACGTGCAGGGGGGAAGCCCAAGGACTGTCGGAGCGGCGGGCAATGCCCAGGCGCTCCATGGTTGCGAACTCCGCCCTCGCTACAGCCAGCTTAGAAGGGTTCAACCGCCGGGCCCTGGCGTAGACAGGAGCCCCCCCGGTAGTGACGTGGTGTTCCACGCCATGCTTAGTGGTAAGCGCAGAGAAGGTGGGTAGCGACAGGTCTGGAAACTCGGCCAACAGTCTGAGAAACGTGTCTGCACCTGACAGCGAGCCTGACAGCCCGTCGTACGCTGCGCTGCCAAGTGTGCACATGAGGGAAGAAAACGTTAAGGCATCAACCAAACGCCTATTCTTAACGTCCACTAAGAGTCCATGAGCACACAAAAAATCCGCTCCGAGGAGGGGAAAAGAAATGTCCGCTGTCACAAAATCCCAGCTGAAACGCTGTCCACCGATGCACAAACACATAGGCCTCACGCCGTACGTGCGAATGGGACTGCCGTTAGCCGTCGTCAATCGCGGTCCGTGCCCCCCACAGGCGACGTCTTCACTCGACGCTGGAACATACGCTCCGTTGAGCGCCGTGTCACACAGAAACAAGCTCCCCGAAACGCTGTCGCTGACGAAGAGGAGCCCTGCACGTGCCGCCGACGCTCAGAGCCACTACTGAGCGCCGGCCCCTCCGTTTCCCGGGGGTTTGTAGCTGCACGGAGCGATGCATCTCTTCGCCCTTGTCCCGAAACGTGCGTGGTAAACGCACTCTCCGGCGTCTCCACGCCGGCTAGCCACAGCCGTGTCCGGCCTCCGCCACGCTTTCTTGACTGCCGGTGGGCCGCTGATCGTCGCGGCTAACGTCTCTGCCCCGGGCTGTTTCGTAGCCAGGAAAAAACGATCCGCTTCCTCAGCCAAAGCACGGGGCTCCGTGACAGGCGTGTTGGCCAGCGCCGTCTGTACCCGGGGAGGCAAGTGACGCAGGAAAATCTCCGTGAATAAAATCCGGGGATCTTCCCCCCCCTAGCAGATTTAGCATTTTCTCCATTAGCTGGGATGGCTTGCTGTCTCCTAGGCCTTGAATGTCAAGTATCTGGCGGGCCCTCTCCTTAGCAGATAAGCTAAATGTCTTAAGGAGAAGGGCCTTAATCGCCTCATATTTGCCATGATGTGGGGGGTCTGCGATGAATCCCACCAACCTGGACGACGTGGAGCTCCACAGCGCTGCTACCACATGGTAGTATTTTAGGTCCCCGTCACGGACCTGTCGGCAGGCGAAATGTGCCTCCACGTGTGCGAACCATGCCTCCGCGGCGTGCTCCCAGAATTCCGGCAGCTTTATGAAAACATCGCGCTCAGCCATGTTCGTTAATTTTCCGGAAACTTTCTCGGAAAAGTCAGGGTCATCAGTGTAGTGCCGTGAAAAGAGAGTCGGAGGCGGTGTATTAAGAATGGAGTTCCAATCTTTATTATCCATTACTTTCAGAGAGGTTAACACATGCACTGCTCTGCCTGATGAGCTAGCAGGAATGGCAGCTAAAGCTACAGGTGTTCCCCACTAAAGGGTCCGTGTGGCAACACAATAAGCAAGGTGAATTATGTCCAATAACGTGTCACCACAACATACAACAATTTTTTAAATCAATAAAAACATTTTCTAAATCCATAAAAGCATTTCAATTAATATTGGGAGTCCTGTCGTTACTTTGTTGAGAATGTGGCCATGTAATAAGCGGGATAATTTGCAGCGACTTGTTCCTTATGGGGAAAATAACACCCTTCATGCAGCTCAAGATCCCTCCGCTACGCGTTGGGATCCTGATCTGCCGACGAGGCTCCATTAAAATAGAAATATGTTTAATGAATTACTGAGTTTAGGCACGTTAATAACGTTTTAATGAAGTTGAATACAGTATATTCATATGTGTCAGTGATTTCATGTCAATTCGGCGAACATAAACATAAATGATCGTGGTGAAGATGATGATTAAATTTATTTTAATTAATTTCCTCCGGTTCGTTTTTTTCAACTAAACAACATTATTTTGTTAAATAACAACATGGTGATGTTTTGTAAATGATTACATGTCTCTTATTTAGCACAGAGTATGATATCCGTGACATATGTATGGGCATAGATATGTCTCATAATTATTTGTGTGAACATAAAAATAATTTGTGTGTAAATATGTGATTTGTAAATGTAAAACAACATCCACAAATGCATTTAAAAGATTTGCAAACTCACAAATACATTTGCAAGTGTAAAACGGATCTGCAAATACGCTAAATATGTTCACAAATAAAAAAAGATCTGTGAATATCTCTTTAACATTTACACCTTTCGATCAGGCATTTGTGAATCCATTTTTTATTTGTGGACCAAAAATGCGCTTATGCGGATCTCAAATCTCTGTAATTCAACGGATCTCAATCTCTGTTCACAGATCTCAATACGGATCTAATCTCTGTTTCGCGGATCGTCTTTTTACACACACAGAATTTTGAGACATATTTTCCGCCGGTCTCGGCTAAAATCTACTCGTGTCACTCGGTTATTTTCGGAAACCACGTGATGGCCTGCTGATGACGACATTTCCGCATGATTTCAAAGTAAGGAGCATGATGGTTTGTTTAATGCTCTGTTTTTGTATTATAATGAAACAGCGGAACGTTAGATGCATTCTTCATCACCATCACCATCATCATCATGTTATAGTGATACAGTTAGTTTGTGTTATTGGTTCAATACAGCATATATCGAGCACTTTCGTTGATGTTGAAGTGCAGGCTATACGCCACTTTCGAGTCCCGGGGGAGCAGCTGGCAGCGAAACAGCCCAGATAAAACTCTTTCTTCATTGTTTGTTGTGTATTCAGTCAAGCGGGTCGAAGTTACAAAGCACTTCACATCTATTAATCGGCCTAATTTACCTTACCAGTGCAGTAATAAAGTAATCTGTAGAAAAGCACCGTATTTAGGTCAGGGTTATGGTGATGAAGAATACATCTAACGTTCGCTGTTCATTATAATACAAAAACAGAGCATTAAACAAACCATCATGCTCTTACTTTGAAATCATGCGGAAATGTCGTCATCAGCAGGCCATCACGTGGTTTCCGAAAATAACCGAGTGACACGAGTAGATTTTAGCCGAGACCGGCGGAAAATATGTCTCAAAATTCCGTGTGTGTAAAAAGACGATCCGCGAACAGAGATTTGAGATCCGTGAACAGAGATTTGAGATCCGTGAACAGAGATTTGAGATCCGCAAGCGCATTTTTGGTCCACAAATACAAAATGGATTCACAAATGCCTGATCGAAAGGTGTAAATGTTAAAGAGATATTCACAGATCTTTTTTTTATTTGTGAACATATTTAACGTATTTGCAGATCCTTTTACACTTGCAAATGTATTGTGAGTTTGCAAATCTTTTAAATGCATTTGTGGATGTTGTTTTACATTTACAAATCACATATTTACACACAAATTATTTTTATGTTCACACAAATAATTACGAGACATATCTATGCCCATACATATGGATCTTAACAAAGTTCCGCTGTACATCCAGCGTACTGTATCTGACTTTATTTCACATGAGCTCCAGTGTGGAACCCCACTGCAGCCCCTGGTGGATCAATGATCCATTGCAGCTGGCTTCATAATAATTACATTTATTTATCACGGGGGAGGTCTCAAGTCAAGCTGGAGGTTTTCCCTTAAGCGAGGGCAGATCTGTTACGGTGAGTGAAGCAAGCAGGACCCAAATGCAGATAACGCTGAAAAAAGCCTTTATTTCAAGGATAAAATAAAAATAACTTGGACAAAACAGAACTCTCACCGGTGAACTCATTCACAAACAAAAGACGAACCAACACTGAACACAGGAAAAGACTAAATACAGGGAGGGGTAATCACAAGACGAGAAACAGCCGGGCAGGGGAGGAGAAACACAAGGGCCACAGGTGAACACAATCAGACAAACCAGGGAAACTAACGACAGGAGGAAAAACACAGGGAAAAGGACAAGACAATAAACCAAGAGGAAAACAAGACAGGGAGAACAGCAAAACACCCAAAACAAGACATACAAAACGTGACATAACACACTAATCCTGACGTACCAATCACAGCCCTCGCGTTTCAAATTGTCTGAAATGAAGCGCTACATCTGTAGCTTCACGGAGCAGGTAGCAGAGAGACAAGAAGCTAGCAGCAGCAGTCACTTCACAGAGCCGTCACTCAATGTGACCACGCCCTAATTTATGCAAAAACTTTAAGACCTAATATAAATAAAAGGGTCGTGTTAGAAAACAATTCACTCACAGATCCATAATCATGAAGGTGGAATCTAACTATATCGATAATAAAATGTATGGAGCCAGGGGTAGAAACATGTTTTTATCTGCTGTAAAGTTGGGCATTTTAACATGGAGGTCTATGGAAATTGCTCCTTTCTGCAGCCATCGCCTATCGGCCAATATATGAACTGCAGTGTGTGGCACTTCCATATTGGCGTCCCGGCTCTACCCCAGAGTTTGCCGCTTGATCCATACCCTACCTACCCAGTCGACCAGGAACTGTCTACCTCTGCCCCTCTTCCTTCAGACAGTATTCTATCCACTGTATACACTTGACCTCCGTCGACGATCCGGGGAGGTGGAGGGGGCGTGGAGGCGGGGACCAGTCTGCTCTCTTTAACCGGTTTCAGCTTGCTGACATGAAACGTGGATGGACCTTGATGGACTTTGGGAGACATAGACGGACAGCAACAGGATTAACCACTTTGGATATGGGAAAAGGACCATCGAACCGGGGAGCCAGCTTCCTGGAGGCGACATGGAGAGGAAGATCCTTGGTAAATAACCACACTCGTTGTCCGACCTTGTACTTAGGGGACGGACGTCGTTTCCGGTCAGCCAATACCTTCATGCGAATAGCACTCCTCTGCAACATATGGCGAACTCCCACCCAGACCCATCGGCAGCGGCGAACCAGAGCATGGGCTGATGGTACGGTGACCTCCTTCTCAAGCTCCGGAAACAATGGATGTTGGTATCCATGGACACATTGAAAAGGAGAGATACCGGTTGCTGATGTGGGTAATGTGTTTTGCGCATACTCAACCCAAATCAGACTTGTACTCCAGGTGGTAGGTTTCTGGGACACCAGGCATCTCAGACAGGTCTCCAAATCCTGATTCATCCTCTCCGCTTGGTCTGAAACGGCATCACTAGGAAAACCATGGATTCTAAACACATGGGACAACATGGCCTCTGCTGTTTCTTTGGCAGTAGGTAACTTGGACATGGCGATAAAGTGTTGCGCATCTTCTCAGCCAGGTGATTTATCTCCGTTGACACTGAAGACTGGAAGTTGTGCTGACGGGCATTTAAGTCCTGGACCCCTTGATTGCTTGATTGCTGTTCCTTATGTTGATGAAGGAGTGTTGCTTGCGCCTGCAAGGCCATCTTTTAACGCTGTTGAATCGGCTGAGTCCATCTTGTATGGTCGGTTCGTTCTGACACGAAGGACTCACAGGAAAATCAGATGCACGATTCAGTTTTCACTTCAAAAATATATTTTATTTTACAAAAGACTTTTCAAAGTAAAAGATAACTAGGATCAACTAGGGCACTCAAATGTTCTCTAGGTTCGACTAGGTTGCTCATAGTACACCGAGGGAATACAGACATGGACTTGGTGTTTAGACAAGATGAACCGACAAAAGACAAAAGGAGAGAAGGGCTATATACCACACACAATAGGTAATGGGGCACAGGTGAAAACAATCATGAGCAGGAGACCACAATCAAGCTGGCAGGTGACACACAAATACAGGAAGTGTAGGACACCTGAAAAGAGATGGTAGAGTCAATACCAAAATAAAATGCAAGGTCACAAGAATAAACACAAAACAATAAACTAAAAGAAACTCTATAACGCTGAAACCTTACAGTACCCCCCCCCCCTCTTAAGGACGTCTCCAGACGTCCCTGAAGCCTGAGACTGTTGTCTGTCAAAGTCCGATATTAGTGTCTTGTCCACAATGAAGCTGCCTGGGATCCAACACTCAATCAATCAATCAATGTTTATTTTATATAGCCCAATATCACAAATGTACATTTGTCTCAGTGGTCTTCGCAGTTTGTACAGAACACACCCTCTCCTCTAATCCATACCCTACCCAGTCGACCAGGAACTGTCTACCTCTGCCCCTCTTCCTTTCAGACAGTATTCTATCCACTGTATACACTTGACCTTCGTCGACGATCCCGGGGAGGTGGAGGGGGCGTGGAGGCGGGGGACCAGTCTGCTCTTTTTAACCGGTTTCAGCTTGCTGACATGAAACAATAGGTAATGGGGCACAGGTGTGAAAACAATCAGGAGCACGAGACCACAATCAAACTGGCAGGTGACACACAAAGACAAGGAAGTTGTAGACACCTGAAAAGAGATGGTAGAGTCAATACCAAAATAAAATGCAAGGTCACAAGAATAAACACAAAACAATAAACTAAAAGACACTCTAACGCTGAAACCTTACAATGTGTCTACCATTTGCCTCTCACACTTGACCACACCCCAACTAATGGCACACCACACATTTCAGGGTATTGTTTTGTTATGAATGCTTAGTAAACAGTTTTAAGAATCCATGGTATGAAATCCAACTAACTGTGAATTTTCTTTAAAAATGTTAAGAAGGAAACAAGCTGCAGAATCACCCTCCGATGGCACCAGCAGTGAAACCTGGACCAGCAGCACCTGAGCTCTTTGATGCTGAGTCAAGGTCCTGCACTCCCTGGGCAGAATCCACCATCTGTGGAACAGAGGTCCACACCGGCACCACTCGGAGAGGGGCCAAGCAGCACACTCAGTCACTCAAGCACCCCAAGGCTTTCCGGTGAAGCACACCAGGCGAGGATGCTGGATGAGTCCGCCAGGGGGGCGCCAGAAAATATGTTATTCCTATGTTGGCATGCTCCTGGAAGAATTAACTGGCAAGGGTCAACTTAATGACGAAATTGCGGCCCATTCAAAAAGTCTACGAACCCAGACTGCGGCGGTTGCCATGTAATATGCTGCCATCTTCCTGCATGAGGTGGAAAAGAGCTTTTTTAAGTGTTTAATGGAACAGACCAATGAAGATGAAACCTTTAGACAGTTCACGCACTTGTAAATATGTGGCTAATATTTGTACAGACAGTTCAATGATTTGTAAGTACATTTCTTGTTACAGACAGGTTGTGGCAAACTTTTTTTTTTTATTGTATTGCACACTATTGGACTATTTTTATAGTATTGTATTTTTGTATTGTCTGTACATGTACAGTTCTTTGGATAATAATAAATAAACCACTTTTTTACCGCTACTGCAAAATGCAAAACTTTATTTCGTACCTTCATACCACAGGCCATTAGGCAGGGGTCTCAAACTCAAGGCCCGGGGGCCAAATCCGGCCCGCGACTTCATTTTATGTCGGCCCCGCAAGAGCTGCAAAGTAATATAATACGTTTATTATATGGTTACATGCCACTTTACAGAAGCAGGTTGCCCTAAACTACATGTTCCCACAATGCATCACGTTTTGTGACATGCGCACTGAAGAGACTTGCAATTATTTGCCTGGACTTCTGCTTTCAGATCGTAGTTAATTACTAAGTTATACTCCTATCCGATAATAATCCAATTCAAAGGCAATAATGTATATATAATACATTATTTTATATGTATATTACTATTTATATAGTTACAACCGGCCCTTTGAGTGGCAACCTTTTATGCGAATGTGGCCCGCGATGAAATTGAGTTTGACACTCCTGCATTGGAGAATGAGGATACAATTAGCTATACTACAATAAAAGTCAGAAGATACATCATGATATGTACATGATGATACACCATTTGCCTGTCAGTGTTATTTATATATATATATATCTTTGATTATAATACTGATTGCATGGAAGTTGGTAACAGCAGTTACTTTAAGGTTGCCAGCCACAATGCTTAAATAGTTTCTTTTCTGCTTCAGACAGCTTGAAGTGGAGGAGCTGATTTAAATTATTATATACTGTACTGCTGGGTAGTTTGTGAAATTCACTATGGATCAATAACATTTTATCTTAATCTATAATAATAATACATGATAAATCATTTTTGATTATATTTGTAGTATTCTGAATCTTCAAAGTTACTATAAGTTATCAAATAAATGTAGCCAGTATAAAGTAGCCTACACCAGTGTTTTTCAAGTGGGGGCCCCGACCCCCCGGGGGGCCGCCAGGCGCCAGGGGGGTCACGCAAAGTTTGAGGGAACCTTTTTTCTCTTTTTTCTTCTTTTTAGATGTTATTATAAACTGTATATCTATCAATCTATGTGTCCTTTGATGCCAATCTTTTAATATTTTTTGTTTTTAAATCACACGACTGCCCTTCAAGCCAATCAGAATCGAGCTGCCGCTATTGAGAGTGAAACTGAGTATCTGCTCAGCTTTTGGAGCAAGTGAATACTTCCGCTCCTGCAGCTGGATGAGAGCACGGATGTAGCAAATGTCGCAGAATTGCTTGCATACATCAGATTTATTTCAGAAGACAACTTTGTTGAGGAAATATTATTTTGCAAAGCACTGGAAGGTAGGACCACATGAAGAGACATTTTCCAAGTTTTAGATGAGTACATAGTCTCAAATGGACTTGACTGGTCTCGTTGTGTGGGTGTTAATATTACTGTTGAATATTGATATATAATATTAAAAAGGCATAAATAGCTTTCAAAATGCTAAAAAATACATGAATTGTTCATATTACTGTTCAAAATTATATAATATTATAAAGACAGAAAATCACTTAAAAATATGTTTACTGTTGATATTACTGTTTAATATTGTGTTAAGAATGTTTATAACATAAGACACAATGAATGTAATGAATGACCAATAAAAGATAAATACACTTTTTTTTTTAGAAGAATAACTGATTATTAATTATTAATACAAATATATATTAAGAAAATGTATTAAGCTGTATGATTAATTTGTCATATTTCCATCATAATGTAATAATAAAAATGCCAACAGGGGGGGGTCCCCGCCAGAGGATAATGTTATATTGGGGTCCTTGGCATGACAAAGTTTGGGAAGCCCCTGGGCCTACACCATTTGCCTGAATGGGAGTGGAGCAGTACAGTACTTAAGTAAATGTACTTTGTTACTGTCTACCACTGTTCATTGTTCATTTACCTATTGTGAGCATCACATGGAAATGTACATTTGCAAGGACTGTTACGATACATCTTTTCGATCGACGAGAGAGAGTGAAAATGGAACCCAGGCGCTATTTGTTGTTTGTTATATCTGTCGACTACCCGATCTGCAGCTATGCCCGATCTGCAGTGCGCATGTGCGAGATGGTCCGCCATATTGGACAACTACATACGGCAACTCTAATAGGACACTTGATACAGTGGCTTTTGGCAAAGCACAAAAAGAAAACTCGAGAGAGATGAGTTATTGTTATTACAACGTGACTTCCCTATTATTTAACAACTCTTTTATTGGGTTCTTTTATTTGGGGTTAAGTACATTGTCAGAATAAGTGAGAAATGGATTTAATCTTCTGTTAGACAGCTATTCATTTCTCACTTATTCTGACAATGACAATGATAGATTGTAAGGACTAACGTTTATAATAAATACATTTGTATTTTGCAGAGTCCCTAAATTAATTTACCCTCGTTCTTATTAGACATCCATGTTGTAGTCCGTTGTATAGAAAACTGTAGTTTCCATAGTTTTCCCACAGCAGCAGACGCACATTTATGACGTCAGCTGTCGCATCATAAACACGTTGGATAGTGAAAGTGCAGTCGGGCTGCAGTCGAATAGTCCATTTAGCTTAGGAACCTTCCTAACCAAGTGAAATGACCCGGAAGTACGTCACTGGCAGCCATGATAAGTGCCGTTCCAATTCTCTAGAATGATAGGAAAGGAGGTTTCAAACTTCCTTTATAACCTCCTTTAGCTTAGGAACCACTGGACCTCCCTAACCGAAAGGAGAGGAGAAAATGCTGCCCCACAATGCATTGCAGCCGCAGCATTTGCCGTCACACAACAGTCGGGCCGTTCACGGAAACAAACGATTATGACCGAGAAATGATATCATGAAAGTTACGGTGCTTATTAAGCATCTTAAAACAGTATGTGGTAAGTTGCCAAAGTTGCTTTGTTTTGAACGTTCATCAGTATTATAATCAAAAAGAGAAATATGAACGTTAGCTTTTACTGAAATGATCAAATAAAGTCAACATTTCACTGAGCTGTGTGGGGTTGTTCAACTTAAAAGATTGTTTGAATGGTGATATACACAGTGATAGATGTTAAGGACTAACGTTATAATAATAATTGTATTGATTTAAGATATTTTCATAGTTTCATACAATCATACGTATTGGGATCATTTGTATTAATGTGGACCGGAGGGAGAGGGGTGACGAGCATAAGTTTCACTTTCCTTGTTTATTTCAATTCCAACTTTGGTCATGAAGAATATGTTTCTCTGTTGTCCCCGTTCATAAAGCATAAAGCAACAGCATCAGAGCACGGTGCAGAGTCTCTAGATGAGTTTACAGTAGTCCCTCGTTCTTATTAAACATCCATGTTGTAGTCCGCTGTATAGAAAAACTGTAGTTTCCATAGTTTCCCCACAGCAGCAGACGCACATTCATGGACGTCCGCTGGCGCATCATAAACACGTCAGGATAGTGAAAGTGCATTCGGATCTCTAAAGCACCGCAGTCTCTTCTCCTAAGTCCTTTTGAATTCTCCTATCCACTATCCCTTAACCCTGTGACGTTTCACTCAGAGGTCAAGGAATAGAGAACCGCAGTGGCGCGTCGTAAAACCCGGAAGTAAGTTAGCATTTTTAGCACTTCCGGTTCCTTCGTCAAAAAGCAATGCATTTTCTCCATAGGGTTTTGGAAAATAGCTCGAAATAAGGTCTGTGGTTGACACAAATTTAAGAGATAAATCACGTTTTGTTCTAAGACATTAAATACATCAGCAGTGACCCCACTGGTGATTTTGAAGAGTTTACGTGTCTGAAAAACGATGGTTGTTACCGAGTGGCTGAATTCTTTCACACACACATACGGGTATTGGGCCAAGGGCGACACACTTCCGGTATCCGCCATTTCACACGAGGTGCAAGCAGAATATCATAGTCTATTGCCTTAATCAATATCTAGTCAACTCTAAAATACCACATATATGCAATGGCATGATAATATTATTGTGACAAGTGGGGTATTCACCTGGTGTTTCCAGAAGATAGACGTAGATGCTGCCAAAATCGACCGAAGGCCACTTTAAAGGGTCGTTTTTCCATACATCTGCAGGCAGTCTGGCTAACAACCCACACAGCTCTAGTTTACGCTGGTAACGACCTAAGCACACCCCTCAAGTCCAGAGATGTAATCCGAAGACATGCAGCGATTTTCTTCGGTCGTTAATTCAGAAAAAAAACCTAGTGCGCTCTGCCTGGCTACGTTAGCTAGCTGTTTATATTTGCACCTCCAGGATATTTGCACCTCCAGGAAAATGGCCGTATTTATATATATACAGGGTTGGGAGGGTTACTTTGTAAATGTAATCAGTTACTGATTACTGATTACATGGCTCTGAAAGTAATCCTGAATATAGTTACAGTTACGTGTCTTAAAAAAGTAACGTAATCAGATTACTTTTAGATTACTTTGGATTACTTTCTTTTTCCATCACAGATGGTATGTTTTGGTGAACAGGAGACACAAAAAGCAAAGGAAACTGAACGTGTTTTTACTGTTTTAATGGCGTATCAAGAGCACAACCTGAAACATAACATCTGAAACGATTGTAACAACATAATACACTTTTTGGGGATGCAGCTTGGGATGTGAGGAGTGAGGGGACACGCCTTAACGGGCATGTCACCTTCTGTCCTGCCAGTGTTGGCAGGACAAGAATTAAAATGTCAAACTCGGACTTCATTTTAAGGACATTTCGGCCAGGGGTGTAGAGCTATATTTGTTTAAGCACCGGATTGGCAAAACAGGAGAGTGTGTGCACCAGTCTGCCTTGATCTATGAATTCATGTCCGTGACACTCACAGTATTGCTGCCCACAGCTGTTTTATAGAAGGAAAACCTCCTTCACTTCATGAAATCTCTGCAGCACCAGGAGGTAGCGGGAGGGTTAACTTAGCCTCTGAGAAGACGAGCGTGCCGCGCAGTGCCTTTCACGCACCGCCTTTCACGCACCGCCTTCACTGTGTATACCTTCAGAAATAATCATTAGTAAGGCTAAAGAGCAACCACAGGCTGATGTGTTTTAACCACACACACCTTTACACACACGCGATTTAAACGCAGACTTTTGTTCCTCCATGTTTCGTTGTTATTGTTTTCACTGAGCGAGCGGACCCGCGATTTTTTTTCAAACGCTTTTTTGGTCCATCTGCGGCGGTAATAGGTTTTGTGGGCTGTGAAGAATTCGGCTTGTACCTATTAGTAATGAATATTAAATGTTGAGAGGAAATCTTTCCACCAATAATTCCAATAAGTAATCCAAAATGTATTCACTTCAGGTTTACGAAAGTAACTGTAACCAGATTACTCGTTTTTCAAATGTAACGCGAAGAGCTGAATACAGTTTACTTGATTTTTGTATTCTGATTACGTAACGCCGTTACATGTATTCCGTTACAACCCAACCCTGTATCTTTCACACACACATACGGGTATGCGCCGTTGTACGCGAGGTGCAAGCAAGCCGTACACCGTCTAGGTGTTGCTAAGCTTCCTGTACTGAATATCATAGTCTATTGCCTTAATCAATATCTAGTCAACTCTAAAATACCACATATATGCAATGGCATGATAATATTATTGTGACAAGTGGGGTATTCACCTGGTGTTTCCAGAAATTAGACGTAGATGCAGCCAAAATCGACAAAGGCCACTGTCGTTTTTCCATACATTTGCAGGCAGTCTGTAACAACCCACACAGCTCTAGTTTACGCTGGTAACGACCTAAAGCACACCCCTCAAGTCCAGAGATGTAATCCGAAGACTATGCAGCGATTTCTTCGGTCGTTAATTCAGAAAAAAAAACCTACTGCGCTCTGCCTGGCTAGTTAGCTAGCTGTTTATATTTGCACTTCCAGGATATTAGCACCTCCAGGAAAATGGCGCATTTATATATATTTATATGGCGCGTGTTGCATTGTGGGTAGCTCGTGACGTCACTGTGTGTGAAAGAATATATGGCGCACGTTGCATTGTGGGTAGCTCGTGACGTCACTGTGTGTGAAAGAATAGGACTACAGAAATTGTCGAGGCCGTTGTACGTCAATTACGCCTAACACGTAAACACTCCCGCTAAGTTTGTTTTCCCCTGTGTTTCTGCTTGAAAGCAAGTACCTGCCTATCTTTAGTATCTGTATATCTATATCTGAACCATTAGAATCTGTATTTTTGAAATTGTCGTTTTTAACACCGTAGTTTTACAAATTATAGAATAATTAATTACCAGTGTTTTTCCAATTTTACTCGGCAGTTCGTTTCGTTAGCTAACGTTAGCTAAAGCTAGCGCTACTAGTTAGCTACGCAATGGTTTTGTTGCTTTGCTCCGGGTTTGCAGTACAGGTCTTTGCCATGAAACGTGCTCGTTCTAAATCGTTTCCCGGCCAATGGTTTCCAAAGGAGAGTCTGGATTCGTGCCATGAGGTAAGCTGACGTTACATTTGTGTCCATGTCAGGTGAATGTAAAGATGGGGTAGTGACTGTATCGCCCGTTTTAGAAGATGGCGCTGCTGAAAAGACCGCAACATAAGTAAAGATAATGAATACCCCTATTAAACCTGTGTTGCTTATATGATAAGTCTAATTAGTACAAGCAGCATAACGTTTCACCATGTGTCTAAAGATTGTAGTCAGGGAAATCAGTTTGACATATTGACTAATAACAAATCACCTCTGGCTGGCAGAGAACTCTCTGCTCCATACCTTCTCTTGGATGTAAAATCACATGTACATTTTACATTTATATCAATTTAATATTCCATCCCTCACATACTTTTGTATATATAATAACTTAGATTTTGTTTTTCTTGTTATGCTGCTGCAACACAAACATTTCCCAAATTGGGATCAATACAGTATAATATCTTATCTTAATTAATTAAGAAATATAACTATTATAATTAGTGTAGCAGCTGACACCTATTTTCAATATGGATTAATCTACCATGTATTTCTTTAGTTCAATTTTCATCTATAAAAATGTCAAATAGTGAAAATGTTCACGAGACAAAGTGCAAGGTTATATCTTAGATGTTTTGTTTAGCCTATGTACTGTATGTTCTTAATGCTCTTATATGTGACGGTGTGACTTCCATGAACTAATATTTTATATCTTCCCAACAGACGAGCTGACAGGAAGCCTAACACTCTAAACAACCACCAAACATTGCAAAGGCGAGTAAATGTAAATTAAAAACGATTCACAATTTTTTTATTTCTTCTTCTTTCTTGCAGTGAGGTGAAGCTGACCTTGCACTTGGTGCCAGTAAGGATGTTCCTCACGCAGGGCTGAATGTTTTCTTCTCCTCCTTACTGACACAGAAGCCTTTGATTTGCAATGCTTCACTAATTGTCATTTCCCTGGCTCCGTAGGGACACTTTACCTCCAGCACAGCGGAAGACCCTACCAGACCATCTGGAGATGCCCCCAACACTTCTGATTGGGAGAGCCAACAACCTGACTCATGGACCTGCATTCTGGGGTTGCAGTGGTGAATGCCCTGACGCCCTCACATTCATTCATAGTCCCCCACTGTACAGACAAAACACCATCAAAGGGCCTGTTGTTGCCCTAGCACCCTGGCACATAAGGGAAGCAGTCACACGCTTTGACCTCAGGACAGCTCCAAAGTTGCTGGCAGTCAACCTTCCTTTCCTGAACAAATGCCAGTTTGGGTTGGTTCGCTGACCAGTGGCAGCCACCTGAATTGCCCTCTGTTGCTCCTCAGACAATGCCATGCTTGCCACAATTGCCTCAGGTCCCTGATGCCTAACAGATTTGATCATTTCAGGAACAGTAAGTGGTTTCCAAGCTGAAGTGTTCCTCTTCTGGCTCGGGGAGAGAAGCCAAGAAATTCCTGAGAACCTGCCCCCGAGTCTGTCCCTCAGCCAGTCACGATCTTCGGAGGTGGGCTCTCTTGTCAGCGGGTTGAATGAGTTATTGGTTGGAGGAAATAGCTCCTCCACTGAATGTGTACGTTTAGCTGCCTTTGGCTTCTTCCACTGACAGGGGGTGTCAGTGCAGCTGAAATTGTGGATGGCAAAGATGGCTAATGCAGCCGCATGACTGCATTTCCATTCTCCACGTGGGCATTCACATTTTGTGGAGAGAATTCCCTCTTCTCCTGTAGGATACCTGTGGTGGTGGGATTGTTTTATTATTTAAAATATATTTACATTTGTAATGCCTTCCCAATTATCCCTTTAATTGTTTATAGCCTACTGTATGTTTATTTCATGGATATTTCTGTGTTTTCTGGTGTGTAATATTTGTAATCTTGGGGCCTCTTCTCTTAACATCTACATGCTACCACTGGCTCAGATAATGAAAAACAACAAAATAAGTTACCATAGCTATGCAGATGACACAGCACATTTACGTAGCCATTTCACCAGGAGACTATGCTCCAATTCAAACACTGAGTAAGTGCATTGAACAAATCAATGACTGGATGTGTCAGAACTTTCTCCAATTAAACAAAGATAAAACTGAGGTAATGGTTTGGGAGCCAAGTCAGAACGTATAAAAGTTAGCGCTGAGCTTCAGTCTGCAATGTTCAAAAACAACAGATAAAGCCAGAAATCTAGGTGTAGTCATGGACTCTGACCCTGAGTTTCAACAGTCACATTAAAACAGTTACTAAATCAGCCTACTATCACCTAAAGAACATATCTAGGATTAAAAGACTATTGTCACAGCAGGATTGGAAAAACTTGTCCATGCTTTTATCTTCAGACTGGACTACTGCAATGGGTCTTCACAGGTCTCACTAAAAAATCTATTAGAAAGCTGCAGCTGATTCAGAACGCCGCTGCTCGAGTCCTCACTAACACTAAGAAAGTGGATCACATCACTCCTGTTCTGAAGTCTTTACACTGGCTTCCTCCTGTGTGTCAAAGAATAGATTTCAAAATAACTGCTGCTGGTTTATAAAGCACTGAATGGTTTAGGCCCAGGATACTTTCTGACCTCCTGCTAAATTATGAACCATCCAGATCTCTCAGGTCTTCAGGGACTGGTCAGCTTTCCTGTCCCCAGAGTCAGAACTAAACATGGTAAAGGCAGCGTTCAGTTATTATGGCTCCAAATATCTGGAACAACTCCCAGAAACCTGCAGGTCCGCTGCAACTCTGACTACTTTTATAATCCAGGCTGAAGACTTTTCTTTTGTCGCTGCTTTTAATTGAACTATTCATATCTTAGACTGCACTGTAACTTTTATCCATGTATTTTTTCTTTTAATGTTTATTTTATTAGCTTTTCTTTTAATGACTAATTTTAAATTCCATTTTCTTAATGTCTTTCATTTTTTGTAAAGCACTTTGAATTGCCTTGTGTTGAAAAGTGCTATATAAATAAACTTGCATTGCCTAATAAAGATTTCATGTGACACATAAAATGGATTTGTTGATGGGAATTAATGTGAATAAATTAACTCTAGGTTAACGGTATTCTTGCTATCACTACTCACCGACACTCTATAAACCTTGTCCCTCATGCTAGCCCTGACAACACCGGTAAGCACACCTTCATCTAGGCTGCACTGTTTTACGTGTCCTGACTTGTAGTGGTTCTCTCCACTCTTGTCATCTTTGTAAAACGATATCAGACTGGTAATTGACACAGCCATGACTTCTAGTTAAATTCAGTGTGGCTAAAATGAAAAGCTTTGTTAAAATATGCAAGCACGCGGAAGTCAAAGTCAGCTTTATTGTAAAAAATGCTACATGTGTTATACATCCAGAAATATCGAAATATCGTTTCCCACAGTGTGACATGTATACATAAAACAAAACAAAAAGGGCCTAGATAAACGGGGTATACAGTTGAAAATGTTAATATATTTAAAGTGTTCAAAGTGCAGTTTCAGTCAGTTGAAACGATCTTAAATTGGCGTGACGTTGAAGTCGTGCGACCATGCTGCTGTACTGGCTTGTAGTTCGTTTATAGCAGGGGTAGGCAAGTAAGTTTGGCCGTGGGCCAATTTTTTGCTGAGCCGCAAGATGGCGGGCCAGAACATAATCAAAGCCTAATTCAAGGAATTGATTTTGGTAAGAGGGCGCAGCGCCCCTGTTCCCCGGTTCAGAAAAAACTCTGATATCGCTGATAAACCTCCCCATCAACACTCTGATGCGCAGTCAGATCCGCTGATTGGTTCACTGATGATATAGGCGCCCAATCCAGAGCCTCTGGCTAGACCCGCCCAGGCTCGTCCTCTCTAGCCCCATTTCAGTCCCAAAGCCAGGGCTATTATCTGTATTTTAACAGACTTATCTTTTAAATTGAGGTGTATTTATTGTTCTCTTCAAAATTTATTTTTCTCTGAAATTGTAGGGAGGATGGTCCTCCCTTTCCTCAATGGACGAGCCTCCACTGAGTAAAGTAGAGTTATTAACTAGGTAGCAGTGTTATTTAACATTTTATTCTGATAAGTATTGTCAAGTTCTCTGGGTTTTTGGCATTTATTTGAGTGTTTGCCCACATTTGAGAGGCTTGAGGGACAACTGGAATCCTTGTTCCTTTTCTTTATTTCAACTTTTCAAGGACACATTAGGATTCTTTCAGGTTGAAAATCTTTAAAAAATACCAAAGGACAAAATAAATCAATTACAGCAGTTTTGCTTTGCAATTTAATATATTATAACCTAAATTAATCAGTAACCAAGTATTTTACTCAAACTCAATGTATTTAATAGTTAAATAAGTACTTTAATTGACCTGGTTCCCCCCAACCACACATTTGCCATATGTGACCCGCTCTATCGAAATCAGTCGGAAGTCTCAACGGCTCATTTCAAAATAAACGTGGATTTGCGTAAAAAAATAGTTTTTCGGGGATCGGGTGTTTTGTTTGATTTTAAATAAACAAAGTCTTGGCTTTCAGAATATGACATTTTTATTTCCAAAATCACACGATAAATACATGTTTGAAGCTTGTAAAGGGAAGATGACAGCTCTCCCTCGCCACTCTGCTCTTCCACAGCGCCGCTTCCCCTCCCTCCGCTGACATTATGAATGTAAGCGGATATGTCGGGACAGAATTTATTTTACAGGACAAATTTGAAACTTACCGGTCATGTTTAAATAATAATAATAAGAATTGTGTAGCAGAGTTTCCGTTTGCAGGTAATCACCGGACTAGGACCGGATATGCTGATGTTTAAAACTCAGTTAATGGGGCTCATTTTTATATTGCTTCAGTTTATAATCGTTACAGATCAACAAATTTAGATTCATTTTTCAATAAATGATTCCACAAACAACAAACAACATAATTATTACATTCAAACAAACTACTAGTAGATGAAGTACATTATTCAAAAGTTTACATTAACTTTGAATAATAACACGGGAGAAACAGATGCTCTCTTTTCCCCTCTCCCTCCCTCTCTCTCCTGACAGCCCGTCAGTTTCTCATGCAACTCGCTAAACAGTGGGCGGGGCTTCAGGTGATCATGCAGAGCTGCGTGTCTCCATCAGACTCAGCAGCTGATCTGATCTCTCTCTCGGGTCCGGTTACACTTCACTCGCGTTTATGTCCATATCGATCAGATCCAGCTCTCCTGATCGGCCTTTATGGAGAGCACCGATCAAACTATTAAGAGTGAATATCGGCCGATAATGACCGGCGGCCGATAATGACCGGCGGCCGATCGATCGGCGGCTAACGGAAACCCTGATGTGTCGGTCCTATATTGTAAAAAAAAAAATCAAAAAAAAAATCAAAATAATATTTTATTTTTGATTCTCAAAATTACGGGCCAAATATTATTGCTGGCGGGCCAACAATGGCCCGCGGGCCGCCTGTTGCCGACCCATGGTTTATAGCATAACGTTAGCATTTCACTTTTGGCGACTAGATTTATGATTACAAATTATAAAAGTAGGGTAGACATGTGGAAATTATCCGGCTGAACAAAACGTGATCCCTCTCTTAAATGTGTGTCAACCACAGACCTTATTTCGAGCTATTTTCCAAAATCCTATGGAGAATTTGCATTGGTTTTTCACGAAGGAACCGGAAGAAGTTTACTTCCGGGTTTTACGACGCGTCACTGCGGTTCTCTATAGGATAGGGTTAGACGTTAGGAGCTGATTTTTGGATTTATGACCGCAACCCTAGTGCCTGTGCAGAGCTGGCAGCCGGAAGCTGTGATCAGCTGGTGGAGGAGGAGCTGCACGAGAGGTGAGCGATCTTCCCCCGGCAGAGTAATAGATCCTGGACGACAGGAATACGGGAAATCATCTGGGGATCCCGGTGTCATTTGGAGGCAGAGACGTTTGACTAGACGCTAGGACAGCCGGTGTCCGTCGGGCTGGAGGAGATGTGAAGGACTCATCAGGACTTGAGCAGCAAGCTGAAGGAGGAATATATCGCTGTCAGCTTCAAACGTCAGAGAGGAGGCTCCCATACTAATACAAAGACAGAACAACATCGAGCTAGGAGGGGAGGGTTAATGCCGAGAAATGAGCCGTTTGTTGCCTATGAAAATGCAAACGTCTAGAAGATATGCAATACAAATAAGCGTCTACGATAGGAGTTCGAAAGGTGTAAAGCGTTATCATCACTAGTACATGTAAACAAACAGCTACTCAAGCTAGCTCAGGTTAGCCGATAGGGGGCTAGCTCTCTGGACTGGTGCTAATACACAAGGCTTAGCTAATATAAGGCAGTTTACGGGAGCAGGGCGAAGGTGAACCGCTCTAAACACACTGGACGTCGGGTCAGAAAACATATACCCTCAATATAGTTGTTCGCAGTCGATGACAGCCTTTTGTGTTATCAGACGATGCCGCTATTAGCATAATTAGCCTGTCAGCTAACGGTGAAATGTTATTTGCAGCTCAGCATAATAACACTAAACTCGCAAAGTACGTGTAGAACAACGATGTTACTAATGCTACGTGTGTTTTTCACATGGATTAGTAAAACATATGTATCTTTGAAATAAGAGTAAGCACGTTAAGGACTGGCGTAACTGTTAATGCTACAACAGTACATCTAGAGACCCGGGGAGTCTGGTGGATAGACAGAGTAGGACGAGGATGATGGAAAATAACTTTTGGAAGATTTAATCACATTGCCATTCCTAGCCAGCTATTCGTTGTACCCGCCTTCATGCCTGCATACCGTTAGTGGGTGGACATTTGTAGTTTTGCATAGTAAAACGTTACTCTTGTTTTCTTTGTGAGAGTAAAAACACTTGGCTGTGTCAGTGAACAGAGGGCCTCAGTTCCCTCAGGCTGGAGCCACAGCTCAGCCTGGCAGCATGGACCGAGCCGCGATACATCTAAACTAGTTGTTTGCCTCAAATAAGTAAAAAAAACACATCTTAACAAAGGATAATTGACTTAAAGATACTTTTTAATCGTAGTTGTTTGTGCATATTTTCCTACAGACTATTCAGAGGAGATCACTGCATGGCCAGTTGTATTATGTAGCTGTGCGGCCCAGCGGTAAGCCTCTCAGCTGTGTTTTGGTTGCTAGTGGCCTCCCCTCCCCCAGTCTTCAGACTCTGATTCTCCCCGACTGTTGGACACAGTCCGCCGGGTTTCCCCTTCATTCCTGCTCTGAAGAAAGGCCGTGGCCTCAGGTCGCAGTCCCCTGGACTCCGGGCCGTTAACAAGTGGATGTAATGGAACTGATGTTTGCCGAGTGGGAGGATGGGGAGAGGTTCTCCTTCGAAGACTCGGACCGGTTCGAAGAAGACTCTCTGTGCTCCTTCATCTCAGAGGCCGAGAGCCTCTGTCAGAACTGGAGGGGCTGGAGGAAGCAGTCCGCTGGACCCAACTCCCCCACTGTCAAGATCAGAGGTTGGTGGACACACATTCGTAATTATTTGGAACACTTCGATATTGCGTGAATGTTCTTAGTGACTGCAGAACTGAAGTCAGTTAACATAAGTTTAACTTACATAGCATGTATAACCTGTCGGAAAAAATATGTGACATCTACTTATAATGTTATAACTCTAAAAGACAGATAAGTTGGAATGATACAATAGAGGCTTACTGGTTATTGTGGTAATATTGCAAACACTGGAGCTACCCGAACCAGTTGGCTTTGTTAGTACAAAGCTAAATGTATATATTAGTAACTGAATTAATTTGCATTCAAGCAAAAGCATGAGGGGCAGTTTTTAGGTTTCAGTAGGCCAACAAACCAATACTCCAGTCACAATCTCAAACAGCCATTTTCCTTGTATTTGAATCATTTGCTTTTGTGTTATGGAAATGTCCGGGAATGTGGAACCCCCTGGCTACAGGTAGATCACCACTAAGGTAGGGCTGGCATCACAGAGTCACAATATGATACTGATCAAATCAATGTCCACGATAACTGTGGTATAACGGTAACACAATCATCTTAACGTTGACGATCTGTTGGACAGATCAGTGTTTCTGTGTAGAAGAAAAATCAACTAAAGAGAGAAAAAGCAGGAATTACATGTGTATACTGCGTTGTGGTGTCAACTAGTGTGGAAGATTTAGAAATGAACCAAATGGAAGTGAAAAAAGTCACCAAGTGAGCAACTATGACACCTTGTCTTGTCAGATGTAGACGCATCACAATCAGTGTTTCCTACAGGCTTCCAGAGAGAATGGTGGGTTGATCCTGGAAGGTGCATCTAGAACTGACCGTTTTCTACTAAGCTCAAATTGTTTATGCACTACTGAGCATTTATAGAACCTAAGTGCTGAAGAAGGCAAAACAAAGTATCAAGGATATAATGCTCTATAAATGATCATAGATTTACAGCCGTTGTTATGAATGCGTGTGGTATAAAGTCCCAGAGTGTCATGTCACATGCACTTCGAAATGTACTCCCTGCTTCTTATTCTGTATGGCTGGGAAACATGCTACATGCCTTGCATAGGCCTGTTCTTTTCAAACTGTTTATATTACTTAATTCAGTCAGACACAGTAGCCCACCCTGTGCGGGGGGGAGTCTATATGAGCGGGTAATTGCGAGTCAGCTGACACTCCATCATGACCCTCCTCCTCACCGGGGGCTGCATAATGGGGGCTGGAGTATGAAAGGGTTATGTTGGAGGGCTTGAGGTTTATCCGAACTACAGTGAACATCTGTTGCCTGTGGCTCCACAGATTTAAACTCACTGCAATATTTAAAACCACAAGCGGGACAGGAAATTGAACACATGTTGCTGTGTGCACCAAGGATTTATACGTCAGTTGCTCTGTGACAGATATGGATGTACTGTACATTTCTTTCAGATTGAAGATGGCCACATGTTTGAGATCAGGTTGAAAAGTAGCAGCACAAACTTAGTTTAATTGCAGAGCAAAAACTCTGATGAGTGCCGTGTCTCTTAATGAGAATAGCACATTTAAGGTCAGTCCACCTTAAGTGAGCCTGTGCTTAAGTGTTGCTAACGTCATGGCCCAACCCCCTTTAATTTCATCCTTTAGTTAGCAGGTCCCAAGCAAGATGACTTGGCTTGGGCCTTGATGAGTTTCGAGTAAAAGTAGAGCTGATCATGTTTGTTAGGCTGAAACCGATTGAACATGGTCAATGAGCCATCCGCTGATACCAATTGTTCTTGGTATGGTATATACATCAATTACAGATTCACTTTTTCACCAACCTCCCCTTAACCACCTTGAGAAATAAAATCACCCCTCCATAAGTCTTTGTAAAGATAAAACAAACAAATGTTATCCTCTCATTTCTATTGTGGTTATTTGCATTAAAAATACATAATTAAAAAGGATTACAAATAAATGTTATTTTATTTAAATATATGCTTTAATGAAAACATTTCTTGACAATAGTAGTTTTAATTATGCACTATTAGTTGCTCGGAGCTAGTGTTAGGAAGTGAAATCATAAGAGATCTAATATCGATTGTATTAAAAAGCTCCTCGCTTAAAATGTCATTTTACAAGATGACGTCTGAACAAGCAATGTGATTGTCATAATGTGCCTTGGCACAATACTCATTTCTGCTGAAGGGAACCTGAAGCAATGTTGGTTAGCCAAGCAGGACTGTGATGCCCATTGGCTGCCACCAGCGTTACCTGCCTGAGGAAGCACATGTGCGGGGCCGGGGAAGTCGGACTACTCCACAAACTAGACACAGTTCTTGCTCTCAGTCACCTTAACAGCAGTGTTTCACCATTACTGTGTACTACTAGTTTTCCTGGTTCTAGGAACTGGAGTCAACTCGGAGAGGGAGCAACGGAGCAATAGTGGTGGAACTAGAGTTTGAATGAACAAAATGTATAGCTTTAGCGAGAGGAAGGCAGTGAATTGGAAGAATACATCGTTATTTTGTGATTGTTTCACAGTGGTTACAAACAAACACACCGACAGCTCGGCACCGCCAAGCAGGAAGGTTTTAGATTTTGAATGAATGCACATTTGTTCCTGCTGTTGCCTCCACTCTGTCTGCTGTGTATGAGTGGCATCATGCTAGCAGCACAGTTGAGACAGAGGAAACACTGAACTGAAGCAGTAGACTAATAAAACCTCTTCATCATGAAATACTACTGCTTTGTATCCTACGGAAGCTCAGCAGGCCTTGATATCTGCAGACCCACGGAGGAGCAGAGAGGTCTGGCAAAGAGGGAGGTGTTGGACCACTTGGAGAAAATAAGAAAATAGTCAGTTAGGTCAACTCTTTATTATTTATACAGCCCAATATGACAAAGTAAAAATAAGCCATAAGGGGCTTTATCTGGACAGCCTACTTAAAGGTGGGGTGGGTCATTTTGGAGACACCAGCTTGAGTGCGCTAGAATTTGAAAATATCTGCCACTTCCTCACAGAGCCCCTCCTCCAACACACACGAACGCGCACATGACCAATGAGGGCACGAGATAAGTTTGTGCCCAGATGGAAGGCTGACAGGCAGGTAGGCCATCCAGTTACTTTAGCCGGCTCAGATGATTGGTCGTGCTTGTTACAGCGCCACGGCTTCCACTGATGACTGTTTGTATGGATTTGTTGTCAAAGCACTTCAGATATTCATTGCTATCGGGACGTTGAGAGCATTCCATGGAAGATAACAAGTGTTTCTGAAATAAATTACATACCCCACCTTTAAATGTGATGCCGAATGGAACTGAAGTTTCAATTCCTCAGCAATATAGAAGAATAAAAGATAATAAGATAAATAGTCAAGCCACAAGCAATGTTTTTAATTCCTGTAATGCATAGGGTGCATTACAGGTACAACATAGCAGTGCCAGGTGTGTGCAGAGCCTCCTGAACATCTGCAGAGCAGCTGTAAGAGCTCTTGGGGGAGGGGAATGTGAATAGTGTGGCCATGCTGTGGGTCTTCATCAGGTTATATGCATGGCATATTGAAGGAAAGTTACATGAATGGCTGACTGGAGAAAGGGTTAAGAAACACTTTACACTTTACTTTTCTGACACATAGAACAACATTTCTGCAGATTCTGATACATCTGTAATAAGAAGCTAATTTCAGCCAAGTTAGTGGTTAGGAGCCAATTGGAATGATACCATATGATAAGAATTAGATTCAAAGTTACGATTTTCTCTTCTTTATCAGTTCGAAAAAAGGGCGGTAACATATCTGTGTTCTCAGGCGGTCCACCGAGAGGATGGAATTCTAAGTCAATGGTACCCGTCAGTCAATAAGTGTACATCTGTGGGAATACTTCATCACAGCAAGATGATGATGCTAATGTGGCTAACGTCAACTGTCAAAGTAGACTGTTGTTATGTTAAAACTAGGGCTGTCAAGTTAACGCGTTAATAACGCGTTAACGCAAACAAAATAATAACGCCACTAATTATTTTAACGCGATTAACGCATGTGTATTTTTGTTCCTCGGCCGCCCCGTAGTTTCAGAGCATCGAGTTTAAAATACCATCTACAAGCTGATGCTGACAGCCCCGCTCCTGCTGCCCGCTTGTGGCAGACCACACTTCCACGCTCACCGGCAGGCACCGACTGGCTATTGGGAGGACCGGGAGGGTGTGTGTATGTGTGGCCCGAGCGAGCGAGAGAGAGACCTTACGTGCATTGTTGTTGTTAGCATCTGGTGCTAGCTAGCTGCGTTAACGGATATATGGATCTGTTTAAATGAAAACAGAGGAGCGACATTTCGCCACAACTGCGCCGACTGAGCACTTGACTTTATGCAGGAAGCCAGACAGTGGGACATTGTACGAAAAGTCAGCACACTCAGCACGGATAGTGCGCAACATGATTGCAGCGTCCAGGCAGCTCCCGTTCGAGCATATGCCTTGAGTTGCACATCGCTCCAACGATCCATCACACACACACACACACACACACACACACACACACACACACACACACACACACATTGTATTGAATGAGAGAGGTTCCAGGTTGAATTGAGGCGAATATTTGTAATGTTCAGAGGTTGTTGTGTTTAATATTCATGAGAATATTTGTCATTGTTCAAATGATAATAAACATTAGCATAAAGCATATTTGTCCACTCATATGTTGATAAGAGTATTACAAACTTGAAAAATATCCCTCTAAGGTACATTTAGAACAGATCAAAAATGTGCGATTAATCGCGATTAACTATTTTAATCGACTGACAGCCCTAGTTAAAAGCCAAAGCAGTACACGTAGCTGCTGCATGAAATATAAAGGTGTTGAAGTGTTAGCCTGTCACTCGTCCACCTCCAGACTGACAGGACATCAATCCTCAATGGAGTTTTTATTAGAACAAATATGTTGACGGTAATCATTCATCTCCAATTACATTATGTAGTTGTTTGCTTGACCAACATACGGCTCATTGTAGCTAAAACAATGCACAGTCTTCTTAATGATTGGCGAAACCTAAGAATCCGAAATATTAGCAGTCAAATGACAGCATCTGTTTTCACTCATTACCTTTACATAGAGGGAGAGTAGCGGTGTGGGTTGCTCTGATCAAAATACAATGAGACTTGGCGCAGAAGCAAGAGGTTTGACTTAAAGTTATATTTCACACCTCCATCACCAAAACCCAACAGGTGGTGGAAATTGGTAGTGCTGCTAAATGAAAATGCTGGCACTTTTCTGGAGCAGTTTGTGAAGACGACAGTAGCAGCATTACAGCTTTTTACCTTTTGTCCGCAACCAAGCACAATTTGTTAATTCCATGCAGAGTGTGGATTCACATTTAAGATAATGTGGCAGGTTTTTTATATGTGTCTGGTTCAAATGAATGTATAATCGGGTAATAAAAAAATGGTCTTTAGATATTTTAAAACAACAGTTTGTTGGACTTAAAAACAAAACAACAAAAACTTGAGCTTTAAACTGTTAAGTTAACTCAAATCCATGAACTTCTACCTACTGGAGTTGGCAGCTCTGTTATCACCCGATCACCTTAAATGTCACTGTTATCTGTCCAAGATTCAACTGGTGAGCCAGTGTAAAGAGTGAGTGAGTCTTCAGCTCTCTGCCAGCAGCTACACAGGAACAGCTGTCAGTGGCTTCCCTCTGTGCTTGCAGCTGATTGGTGGACAGCTTACTGTCATTCACCTGCAGCAGCCAGTCATAGGCTAGCAAGATGGGCTCTGTTGCTACCCAGCAACCCCCTTCTCCACAGGTTTTAGCTCTTGACAGTCAGATAGTCCCAGTTTCTCACCATATACCAATACTGTAATGTGGCCAACATGTTAATGGCTCTCTCTGTTTGGGTTGATATGTTGCTGTAATGAAGGTCTCTGAGGATGGAGATCACCAGAGCACCACGGTCTGTAATCTGAGACCCAAGAAAAACACACACACACACACGCTCTCTCACACACACGCTCACACACACACGCTCACACACACACACGCTCACACGCACGCTCACACACACACACACACACACACACATAATACGCACAAATACATATTGAAACCAGATTGAAAGCAAACCCAAGAACTTTCAGACTGGATCCAGACACAGAGAATAATCAGACTTGATCCAAAACGAGGTGGACCTGAACAGCAACCCTGTTCTACCTCAAACTGTCTTTTTCTTTGTTATCATGTTGTGCACAGTAGATGCTGCAGGTGGTGATGATTATGGACTTGGATCTTCTTGGATATTAGGCATAACACACTAACTTCACTAAATACAAAGGGACCTTGCCAAAACCCATTCTGAAAATAATATGGACCTAGCTGAGGTCACGGTTTGGACCCATGAAAACCTCTAGTTTGCATTAACAGCAATCTGTGTTTCTTTGACTGAAATCTTGAGGATATTTTGACCATTTGTAAAATGAGACCATTATTATTATTTTTGTATTGTTGTTTTTGTTATTTGTTATTTTAATTAATTAAGATTAACGTCTTGTTTGCAGTGATGAAGATTTAGGTGCAGCTGTGTCAGTTTACTGTAATCCCATTCAACACATTGAACAGACTGCCACAGTTGGGCCTGTGAAGTGAATCTTTATACCCTTCTGTCAGGTATTCATCAGGCACTCACCCTGCAGCTTTAAGACAGTGATACTAGTGAGTGAAGCACTAGCTGCAGTCTTTGTTCCCCGAGGCTGATGGAGCTGATCTTCCTCTCCTCTCTTCCTCAGATGGTCAGGTGATTCCTCTGGTGGAGTTGTCAGCGAAGCAGGTAGCGTTCCACATCCCATTTGAGGTGGTGGAAAAGGTCTACCCCCCCGTCCCAGAGCAGCTACAGCTCCGCATCGCCTACTGGAGCTTCCCCGAGAATGAAGAGGACATCAGGTGAGAGCACTGATCCCGGGTTCCTTTCTTTGCCTCTCATTGGGGATATGCTTTTTGACAATCCTGGCAACTATTGATATTTGAAGAACAATGAATAAGTTTTACTCAGTAACTGAAGCGTTTTGAATGATTTGTTTAAAACTCATTTACTGTGCTGTGATGAAAAGAACCCTCCACTCCTAACCACAACCCTATTGCACACCACCTAGAGAAGTTAATATTATGTCTCTTTCCTCCTGCTACAGGTTGTATTCCTGCCTGGCTAACGGGAGTCCGGATGAATTCCAGCGTGGAGAGCAGCTCTACAGGATCCGAGCTGTCAAAGATCCCCTGCAGATCGGTGGGTGTTTTCAGCTTTCATACCTGTTGTAGATTCAGATTCAGAATACTTTATTGTCTATTAAATTTGACTGACCGACCGTGTGTGTGTGGCTTGTAATGATGTAATGTACGGCGAGAGTAATATAATAATAATATCAAATAAAGGTAATAGATATACGTTTGTGTTTCTTTGTTCAGCCCTTTTCTGTCGTCTACTCTAATTCTGTGTTGATCCGTCTGCCCTAGGCTTCCATCTCAGTGCTACAGTGGTGTCCAACCAGTCGGGGCAGTCCAAAGGCGCCTACAATGTGGCGGTCATGTTCGATCGCTGCCGCATCACTTCCTGCAGCTGCACCTGTGGCGCTGGGGCCAAATGGTGCGCCCATGTGGTGGCCCTTTGCCTCTTCAGGATCCATAATGTGAGTTTATGTCCACACGAACAAAATACATTTGACTGTATCACATTTCCATTAAATCAAGTGATCAGTCATTTTATCCCAGTAAAACCAATCAAATGATTAATTGACTACGGGATGCATCTGGCAGCAGCATCCTCAGATAGGGATTCAAGGAATTAATGTGTGTGTGTGTGTGTGTGTGTAGGCATCAGCAGTGTGTCTGAGGGCTCCTGTCTCTGAGTCTCTGTCCCGGCTGCAGAGGGACCAGCTGCAGAAGTTTGCTCAGTACCTCATCAGTGAGCTGCCTCAGCAGGTACTGTCCATGTTCTGAAGCTGTTGACTTTATAATCCAAACTATTGAGCATATTGAAAGTATGATATCTGTGATGTATACATCATAGATTTGAAAAAGCAGACTTGGTATTCATTCAGTTTTGTTTATCCAGATTCTCCCCACAGCTCAGCGGCTGCTGGATGAGCTGCTGTCCTCTCAGTCTACTGCCATCAACACCGTGTGTGGAGCTCCAGGTACAGAGCACTCAGTGTGACAAGCACACACCAGAGGGGATCATTTCATCATTTCATTCAAGCTCAGAAAGTGAACCGCTTTCAGCCAAAATGATCCAATTATCTGCAGCTAGATGGCAGCGATGTTACTTATGTGGAGAGGAAGTCCATAGAGAGGAGTGTTTGGATAGTAACTTATCTCAGAGCTGTTTTTCATCAACAAAATGTTGCTGTAACTCGAGCAAAGAGGAGGTTTTCTTTTAAAACCCCAATAGCTCTACAGTTCAATAACTTGCAGCAATGTGAAAATGGAATAGAAATGTTCGTAAAGTAAAATGAACTGGACTAAATTAAGTAAGACCGTTTTTTTTCTGACTTCCTAAATTGTGTGTGTGTGTGTGTGTGTGTGTGTGTGTGTGTGTGTGTGTGTGTGTGTGTGTGTAGACCCGACAGCTGGCCCTTCCGCATCTGACCAGAGCACCTGGTATTTGGATGAGTCCACCCTCAGCGACAACATCAAAAAGACTCTGCACAAGTTCTGTGGGCCCTCACCTGTCGTCTTCAGGTACACACTACTCATCTAACATTATCTTCCCTCATCCATTTCCTAAAGGCTTTAGGAATATTATAAACATTAAACACATCACTAATCCCTTTCACACACGTGTAGCTAGCTATACTCTGCCTGGCGGAAACAGGATTTCTTCATTTTCATCTGCATTGTTTGTGCAATAGTATTCTTACTTTATCTGTTCTTCAGTTTTACTTCGTTTTAAAATCCGTGGTGTTTGTTTGTGATCCATAGTGATGTAAACTCTATGTACCTGTCGTCCACGGAGCCGCCGGCCGCTGCTGAATGGGCGTGTCTCCTGCGACCTCTGAGGGGCAGAGAGCCAGAAGGCATCTGGAACCTTCTGTCCATCGTCAGGGAGATGTTCAAGAGACGAGACAGCAATGCTGCCCCCCTGTTGGAGATTCTCACTGAGCAGTGCCTCACCTACGAACAGGTACATCCTGACCATGACACCAACTGCAGCTGCTGAAGGATAAAAAACACGCACATGAGCATTTACAATGATAGGGGCTTGACATCAAAGAAAAAGAAACGATTCCTCTAGAGGGGTAACATTGAGTATGCATGAGGTCTTTGTTACATTATGGACAACAACGATGACATTTATTTATGTAAATTCAACGTGGCAATAATCCAGACCTCTGACCTCTGGCTGTGTTTCAGATCATCAGCTGGTGGTACAGTGTTCGGACCTCGGCGTCCCACAGCAGTGCCAGTGGCCACACCGGGCGCAGCAACGGCCAATCGGAGGTGGCGGCTCACGCCTGTGCCAGCATGTGTGATGAGATGGTGGTGCTATGGAGGCTGGCGGTACTTGACCCCACCATGAGCCCCTGCAGGTCAGAATGTGCAAATGAATGGCTATAAATATATTTTCAGTGCATTCACCACTTAATGATTGCATTGGACAACACATTTAAGATGGAGTGAACATCACATAGAGACTGTTATGCTCTGTTCCAGGCGTCTGGAGCTGGCCGGGCAACTGAAGCAGTGGCACCTGAAGGTCATAGAGATCGTGAAGAGGGGACAACACCGCAAGTCTCTGGATAAACTGTTCCAGGGCTTCAAGCCTGCTGTGGAATCCTGCTACTTCAACTGGGAGGTGGCCTACCCGTTAGAGAGCATCACCTACTGCAGCGCTGATAAGAAGAGCGCCACCTTCTGCTGGTCCAGGGCAGTGCTGCACCAGAGAGGGGTCAAAGCTGCTGCAGGATCGGGGGGAGAAACCCTGAAGGCGGAGCGGGGGGGCAGAACTGAAGGCGGAGCAGGGGGGGATTTTAAAGGCAGAGGTCACTCGTCCCAACAGGAGGTGGCAGTACGACCCAAGGAGACCTTACTGACCAAGAGGAAGGGGCTGTCAGTGAGCGGAGGGGGGGGTGTGCTGGTTCGTCTGGGAGGTGGTGTCTCTCTGTCCCTGGAAGATGGAGGAGGGAAGTGCATGTACAAGGGGCCGGGTTCCTCCTCTGGAGGGAAGCTGAAACTGACCCAGGGAGGTGGGAAGGGGGCCTCTGTAGGGGGTCCTGTGGGAGGGAGTGGGGTAGGAGGTGGTAAGCATGCCAGTGCCAAGCGGAGAACCAGCAGTGAGGACAGCTCCCTGGAGCCGGACCTGGCCGAGCTCAGCCTGGATGATGGCTGCAGTCTGGCACTGGGGGCAGAGGCGAGCAACACCTTTGAGTTTCTCCCCCCTCCACCTGAGATGCTTCCCTCCCTGAGCCCACTGCTCCGAGACTCGCGTAAGTACAGCAACAGCAACGGGGGGAGCAAGATATTTGAAACAAAGCGTGTGAGCCATGCCTCGGCTGCACTCCCTGCTGCAGAGCCGACTCCCCCCTGCTTCCCCCCCAAAGAGACGGTGGTGGTTGTGATGGACATGCCCAGCTCTGCAGAAAAGGACGCAGAGCAGGAGGTCGAGCCGGTTCAGAACAAAGAGGAAGATGTAGACTCCGCTGGCAGTAACCAGCCTTCCACTTCAATCGCAACGGCGACATCAGGCTCCACTCAGAACTCCAAGCCTGCACGGGGCCGCAGAGAGGCGGGGCCCGCTGGAGCAGCAGCAGGGAGTGGGGGGGCAGCTAACCAGGCAGCAGGTGGAGCTGCAGGAGGAGAACCTGTGGGTGAGGACGACTACCAGGCATACTACCTGAGTGCTGCCTCAGAGGAGGGAGCAGACAGACAGCTGGCTGAGGGCCACCAGGAGGAGGAGCCTGATATCTTCGCAGGGATGAAGCCGCTGGAGCAGGAGGATCGCATGGAGGTAAGGCAGGAGGAGTGTTCACAGTCAAGGCGTTACAGGAAGGCAAATACACCAGAACCTCATCCATAGACATTAAGGGGGGGGGGGGGGGGGGCGGGGGGGCAGAGACAAGCCGTTAAGGACAGCGAGTGAATACACATACTATACAGAGATGCTGTATGAGAAACCAATGTGAGTTTGGAACACAATATAAATCTATTCTAGTAGACCTCAACAATGGAATTATGATCAGTAGAAATGGCCATTAAATTCTGTTTCCCTCAGTCACTGCCCCCATTGAAATTGAGTTTGGGCCTTTTTAAGTTACCAACCCAAAACACTTGCAGAGAGAACAAAGCATTCACTCTTCCAACAGTGTTTTTGTATGAGTCACATTAGAACTGATTCCATGTTGCTTGCCCTTAGGTCTACATGTCTGTCTTCACTGCAGTGTAAATTCATTTTGTTAACGAAAACTGTGACTGATCTCCTGTTACTACATTGTCTTTAAACCTGACTGACTGAATACCACTGGACAATAACACTGTGTGTGTGTGTGTGTGCAGGTGCTGTTTGCCTGTGCGGAGGCCCTCTATGCTCACGGCTACAGTAATGAGGCGTGCAGACTGGCCGTGGAGCTGGCCAGAGACCTGTTAGCCAACCCTCCGGACCTGAAGGTGGAGCAGCCACAGACTAAGGTAGATCCAGTCTGTCTCCGGCTTCTGTCTACAGTCTCAATCTTCCAATCTCATCAGTCAGCATCTTAAATAGTAGTGGGGATATTGAGCCTTTCTTTATAAAGGAAAGGCACAAGATTTGTATCTGCTTTAAATTAGCATCGTTTTATACTGTGCACAAGAGCAAAACATATGAAATGTTCACTAAAACAAAGAAATTCATATTTTAATCTGCATATCATCATCATCATCATCATCATCAGTTATTCACAAGTTAAATAAAAATACAGGTACAATCATGAGCCATAATGGAAACATGTGAAATGGGACACCCCAATAAGCTATAGGAAGCGTAAGAACGGGCTTCCAGACAATACAAATATAACATTTTTCATTATATATCATTAATACATATGGAATTGAGAGTTCACGTATTATTCCGAAACATTACAACCCAAAAACATGTCAACTTTTTGTCGAAGTCCACAGCAATTCAGCGTATTCAATCTCTGACGTGTGATGTTTGCTTAACCAGTGTTGCTCCAAGTGCTTTTAAAGACAGACACTTGAAGACCTCTGCAGACCACAGACATGCGAGGGTGAATTAGTTGGGATAAGCTTCCAGAGTCTGTCATTTAGCATATTTTCTGAATTGCACAGGCATATCAGACATCAAATGTAGTTCCATGTCCTCATTATTTGCCTGGTTGTTGGATTCAGGGTAAGAAGAGCAAGGTGTCGACCAGCCGCCAGACGCAGGTAGCCACCAACACGCTGTCCAAGGCCGCCTTCCTCCTCACCGTCCTCAGTGAGCGGCTGGAGCTCCACAACCTGGCCTTCTGCACCGGCATGTTCTCTCTGGAGCTGCAGAGACCCCCGGCCTCCACCAAAGCTCTGGAGGTCTGTCACTCTCGCATATATAAACACTCAAACTATTCATTCAATGATTGTAGAATAACTTGTATTGTTATTTGTATATGTTATCAAATACTTACGCTTTAAAAGATTAAGGTTTGAATGCATTATTATCTAAGTATATTCAATAAAGGCCAATCCTGTGTAAATGCTGTTTATCCACTAGCATTTAGGGCCTGCTGGCTACTGCAGGGGGACTGGTTGAGGGGTTTCTACCGTAATGTCATAGAGACTTTGATTGACCCTAATCATGAGACCTGTTGACTTATTCATGAGGTGTTTTAAATAACACAACACATTGAACATTTGACAAGATGGAACTAGATAATGTTTCTCTCACTGATTCAGCTTGGAGAAGCAGAAAAACAATAGATTGTCAAAATAATACTTTTACGATTGGCTCATTGATATATTGAATCATCGTTTTGGCCCTAATTTTATGCCACTTTTTAATTAGTAAGTCTTGCTTTACGCTGATGCATTTGTTCGGACTCAATAGTAATACATACTTTTCAAGGTGATACCAGGTCGTCGTCAATTGTCAGGTGCAACTTTTTAAATGGCCATCGGTACCTGACCTTCTTCTGAAATGAAGGACTCAGAGCTAGCAGCTGGTAGAATGAAGAGTTATCTGTCAGAATACTGAAGAGCTGCCACTGGGCCAAATGGTCTGAAAAGCTCAGTCAACATGAAAGAAAATATATAGTGGCACGTACAGATTGTAGGGACAAAAGGCCCTGTTTTAAACCCCATTTGGAGGTCTCAGTGGCCGGACAATCTCTCTAAACATCGGCTTTTATTTTTCCTCTGTCTTCTGGTATGTATGTTTGACTTGAGCATGACTCCCAAATGTTTTAAATGTAAATAAAGCGAGATTTATCATTTTGGGATGGCTTCCTTTCTCCTGTATTAACTCCATGTATGTCTTACTTGTATGGTGTGGTTGATACCTGTGTGTTGACCAGGTGAAGCTGGCCTACCAGGAGTCGGAGGTGGTGTCTCTGTTGAAGAAGATTCCTCTGGGCCTGGTGGAGATGTCGGCCATCAGAGAGAGGGGCGAGCAGCTACGAGACGGAAACTTCTGTGACTACAGGCCGGTGCTGCCGCTCATGCTGGCCAGCTTCATCTTCGATGTGCTGTGTACCCCAGGTAAGCACCAACTGTTTCTCATCAAGATTGAAAATGTTGAACTCTACTTAGGTAAGTAGTATATGCTGTCAAGACTGTTTTCAACCAATTGAAAAAGACAATGTTTCATTGTCCAGTGGCAAGATCAAAGTGAGGAAGTTGCATGATATAAATATCATGTTTTATATTTTCTTTCCCTGACAAAATGAAGATGTTTTTACTTGGGTGTATTGCCATCTGCTTTCATGGAAAGACCACATGGAATATATCAGAACATCTGGCGCCTTAGGTCTTCGTGGCGTTGTTCACACCTGTGTTCTACAGTCCTGCAATACTACTTGTTAGGTTACTTCCTGCAATTAAGTATTATTGTGTGGTATCGTTTTTTCAATGGGAACTTCAAGAATTAACATCCCTTTCACTTTTCTCCATATTGTTTGTGCAGTTGTGTCCCCAACGGGTTCCCGTCCACCAAGCCGTAACCGTAACAACGAGATGCCTGGAGATGAGGAGCTTGGCTTTGAGGCTGCTGTCGCTGCACTTGGTAAATGTGTTCCTTCACTTCTGTCTCGCTCTGCTTCTCAATTTTGCTTTTTTCTCTCCTCACCACTTCTCTAATCCCCTATTTGTACATTTGTCCACACTGTCCACTGTACACCCCCTCACTTCCTGCTCTGATCTCTCCTCTGTGTGTCTAAAGGTATGAAGACCACAGTGAGCGAGGCGGAGCATCCTCTGCTGTGTGAAGGAACTCGGCGGGTAAAAGGTGACCTGGCTTTGGCTCTAATGATCACCTACAAGGACGACCAGAGCAAGCTCAAGAAGGTAGTCACCGAATCTCCTCATTACCCTCCAACCGTTTGAATTTAGATTAGTGTTAGGTTTGACATGGTAACAGAGTAAGCCAGGGTAAAGAATTCAACTGGCTTTTGAAATAGGGTTCCAGTTTTTACTACTTTCACATATATGATATACCAAATAGTCCCCCATAAGGAAATGTGTTAACACAAACGTATGTACACAGTTTGCACTCAGGTACACACAGACAACATACTGACAATGACGACCTATTGCACAACCCTCATGGCCAACAATTAAACTAGGCATTACACACATGTTTTTGGTGATTAAAGTGTTTTGGCATATGTTTATACTTGCATAAAACCTTACATGTATCACATATTTGATGATATATTATGATTATTTATATTTTTTATGAATTATTTTTCACAAAATGTTTTCAGTTCAAGAGCTAGAGCAGGCATGGGCAAACTAAGGCCCGCGGGCCATATACGGCCCGTTGGGCTTTTTAATCCGGCCCGCCGAATATTGGTACAAAATTGTCCAAATTATAGTAAAGACCGCATTCATTTAGTCTTTTTCCTGCAATACCCGGCATTTCAGTTGATCCCACTAGATGGCGCACTCTAGACACAATTGACCTTTGCTGGAGTCTAGTCTATTCTCTCAGCTGGCCCCACTCGGCAACCCGGCAAGATCCAAGAACCAAATACATCACGCTTACATTGGAGGGGGTCGAGATTAACCTGAGCAATAACAGTTCATGGCGAGTACAGCGAATACAAGTTGTAACAAGCAGTAGCGCTGAGCTAAGTGACTAGAACGCGACCACACACTTATAAAAAACACTTATATAAAGTCAGGCAACACTAACCAGGCTTAGTGTGATTCTGTTTATTTGACCTTACTTTAATAACCATCCGTTCACTGTTATTGACCATTGTGAAGAGGCAGACGTTTTCCTGTTGTTTTGTATTATTGCAGCTATCGGATGAATCATTACATGGGCTACATGTGGCCATCACAAGTAAAATCATAACCAAAAATACGCCGGTAAAATATGGGTGATGAAAACGGCTTATGCCACAATATGATAGCAACAAGTAGTCAAGATAGACTGATTAGCTTTGGTTGCTATGCTAATGTAGAATGCCAGATACACTTTCATAACTGCGTTTTGATGCCAAACAGCGTCAATTCAGACTAAAGCACATTCACTGATGGGGATGGGGGATATTTATCAGCTGCTTGTGTGACAGTCGCACAATGAAGACTTTACAGCGGCCGCTGCCGTGAGTTAACGGGAGACTAAACTCCGGTAGACGAGCAGCACTGCAGCGGGCGGTAATGCAGCTAAACCACATTAATAAACAATGAACCATGGCACTCTGGAGAAAAGTATAAGGTTGGAGAAGTAGTTCTTTAATTTAATCTGGCTTCGTATGATTAAAAACTACCCGACGCAGTCCTCTGTTGATGTTGTTGTGAGCGGAGAAAATCAGCGATGTGTGTGGGTCATAAGAAGGCACGTAAACGCTTACGTCATGACGCAAACGATAACGCAAACGATGACGCAATAATTCACCTTTGAACCTGCATCTGTAACAATGAGTGGAACAAAGAAAAGAAAAGTCGACAATGAGTGCCGAGTGTATAATGAGGAGTGGACAGCTAAATATTTTTTCACCGATCTGCTACTGACCCGGCCCGTCTGTCAAATTTTAAAACTCATAGTGGTCCCCGAGCCAAAAAGTTTGCCCACCCCTGAGCTAGAGGGACGTTATTCAGTACATTGTGCTACCTATTAAAGATTTTAATATAAATTACATTTTACACAACGTGAGGCACAGCGCCGGCAAAAACTGAAGCGTCAGTGATCATTCTTTATGTGTCGGAAAGAGCAGCGAGGACTCACTCAACATTTAGTTTTAAAAAGAACGAAGTGAAAATAAACAGTATTTATATTTAAAATGTTTATAAATATAACAAACCAATGGATGATACACAGCAAACGGACACACTCTTTTGCACGTTGGTAAAAATACCTCCTCACATCTTGTTTTCTGAGGTCAGAATTACTATTTATATACAGTTGAGGCATAAATTATTAGCCCCCCAGGAGTTATGGAACATTTTCCTAAAATTCTTCCCAATGTTTCCAGCATTGATAAAACTTGATATAATCAAACTTTCACCAGTGCTATTTAGTAGCTTTTGGTACATTTTGGAAAATAAAATAAGTTTTTAGGCTTGCTTTATATCAAATATAGTGACAAATGGGTTGGTCAAAAATAATAGCCCCCAGGCCATTAATAGTCAATAGTGTACCCTTTCTGAGCCACAACTGACAACAAGCTCTTATGCGACTTTCACACCAGCGCTTTTCCCTTTCTAGCTCCGAGCGGGAGCTTTTCTGGTTCAGCTCCGGTTTCCCTTTTCTGCTCCCGCTCTGTTCACACCGCCCAGAGCTGCCGCTGCCGGGATCCGGAGTCATGGATGATCCTGCACTCCTCTGTCCTGGATCGCGAGCCCTGGATCTTGAGTCGTGGCTGTGGTCCTGGATCATAGGTCCTGGATGGATATCCTCGTGGATTCATCTTCCTATTATACACACATGCATTTCCAAACATTTGGACTACCTATGTTGCAAATGTATTATCTTTTCAATTTACACACGGCATCTATTGCACGTCTGTCCGTCCTGGGAGAGGGATCCCTCCTCTGTTGCTCTCCCTGAGGTTTCTCCCATTTTTCCCTTTAAACTGTGGGTTTTCTTCGGAAGTTTTTCCTTGTACGATGTGAGGGTCTAAGGACAGAGGGTGTCGTATTGTCATACTGATATTTTGTACAAACTGTAAAGTCCACTGAGACAAATGTAACATTTGTGATATTGGGCTATATAAATAAACATTGATTGATTGATTGCTGCGTCATGACGTCACCATTTACGTGCCTGCTTCATAAAATCCAAACCGCGCGGATATCCCTCACATCGACAACAACAACAATGGCCGATTGTATTGAAGCGCTGTTCGCTTTGGTTATCCTCTTACGAAACGAAATGGAAGGCTTCGGACGACTTTACAAGGGACGACTTTACTTGGAACTTTACAAACATCACATGCGAAATGCAAGACTTCTTTGTGGTCTTCAGCATCTACTTCAACGACGAATCTGCCCCTGCCCCCGCCTCGACGTAAGAGAGACGTAAGCGACGCCGCCTTTTAGCTCCGAAGCTCTTGCCTCTAGACCGACAATTTTTTGGAGCTGGAAGTGAACCGGATTCCGGAGCTAAGAGGCGGCGCCTCTGCGATGTGAACAGGAAAAAACGGTACTTTTCAGGCTCCAGCTCCGAGCCGGAGCTGAAAACGCGTTGGTGTGAAAGGGGCATTAGAGTAGTTCTTTACTAGGTTGGCACAGGTCTCTTGAGGGATTTAGGCCCATTCTTCCATTGCAAATTGCTCCAGCTGGTCCAAATTGCGTGGTTTCCGAGCATGGACATTCAATTTGAGCACCTGCCACCGATTCTCAATAGGATTAAGATCTGGGCTTTGTGCGGGCCACTCCAGCACCTTGGTTTTGGTGTCCTTTAGGAACTGTTGGACCAATTTTGATGTGTGCTTTGGATCATTGTCTTGTTGGAAGACCCAGCGACGACCTAAGCGATGACTAAGAGCAGATTTTTTTCATGTTATCCCTCAAAATGTCAACATAATTTAAATGTTTCATGATGCCTTGCACCCGAACAAGGCTCCCTGTGCCTGAGGCTGCAAAACAGCCCCACAGCATGATGTGTTCTTAGGGTTGAAGGCCTCTCCCTTTCTTCGACAAACATAAGCAACATCCATCTGCCCAAACAGTTCCAGTTTAGTCTCATCAGACCAAAGCACAGACTTGCAAAACTCATCTTTACCTTTCAAAGGTTCACGGGCAAACCTCAGTCTGGCTGATGTGCCACCCTTTGAGTAAAGGGGTTCTTCTGGGACGATGGCCCTGAAGCCCACCACGATGAAGAGCCCTCACAACTGTGTTCCTTGAAACATCAACTCCAGAAGAGGCCAGGTCAGCAACAATCATCTTGGCAGATGTCCGGGGATTCTTGCTGACATCTCTGACTATTTGCCTCTCCAGAGTTCTTGAAATCTTGCGCTTTCGACCACACCTAGGTTTGTTTCTTACATGATTTGTCTCCTTGTACTTCGCAATGATGCAAAGTACAGCAGTTCTAGACACTGTGAAGCGCTTGGAAATAGCAGTATAGCCTTCCCCCTTATTATGAGCCTCCACTATCTTCTTTCTGAGCTCAATACTGATTTCCTTTGTCTTTGGCATGGTGAGTAGGAGTAGTAGTATAGTCCCTCTCAATAAGGTATTCAAGTGCCTGTTTCTTGGAGTCCTTTTATGCTGATTGAATGCTCAGGTGTGGTTTGAAAGCCGATTAGGTGTGGTTTGAAAGCTGATTGATTGATTAGGTGTGGTTTGAAAGCAAAAATTCACATGGGGGCTAATATTTTTTGACCAACCCATTTGTCACTATATTAGATATAAAGCAAGCCTAAAAACTTATTTTATTTTCCAAAATGTACCAAAAGCTACTAAATAGCACTGGTGAATGTTTGATTATATCAAGTTTTATCAATGCTGGAAACCTTGGGAAGAATTTTAGGAAAATGTTCCATAACTCCTGGGGGGCTAATAATTTAGGCCTCAACTGTATATTTATATAAGACTAGGCTACTGCCTGACTCACTGTCGCTGTTTTCCTCAGATTATGATAAAGGAACACATGTGTGTCTGGGATAATTAAGCTCTGTGTTTTACAACAATGCCGGCATTCGGGAAGCTACGCTCCGACAGCATGGATGTGGAAGGCAACTTTTTCCTGCGGAGTTTGCATGTCACCTTGTGGGGGTCGTCTTTCACACCCTCAAAAGGATCCAAAACTTTGGAAAAACAAAATACCTTAATGAAGAGGAACAGCTCAGATTGAAGTTTAAGGGGTTCTGAGGTTGAAGCCTCAAAGTATAAGCAGCGCCAAGATGGAGCTTTCTTTCCTGCCGATAATACACTCATGAAAAAAGGAGCTCCAACAAGCCGTTTAGGACAGAGTGAACACACATACTATACAGAGATGCTGTATGAGAAACCAATGCGATTTCGAAGCACAATATAAATCTATTTTAGTATACCTCAACAATGGCATTATGATCAGTAGAAATGACCATGACATGGGACCTTTAACACAATTACTAAGAAATTAAGCTATGGGAGTTTACGATGTGTCTTTCTCTCCCCCATCCTCAGATACTGGATAAGTTGTTGGACAGGGAGAGTCAGACCCATAAGCCCCAGACTCTGAGCTCATTCTACTCCAGCAAGCCAGCAGCTGGCAGCCAGCGCAGCCCTTCCAAACACTCTGCTGCCAACCATAGTGGGGTGAGCGGGGCAGCAGGGGGCGTCTCCAAACATGGACCCTCCTCTTCCTCTGCTGCCACTGTGGCAGCCTCCTCCTCTGCTGCCACGGGATCTGGGGAAGTGGCGCAGCAGGCTGATCTGAACCCAGTGCAGAACAACACAGCCGGAGAGTGCACTGCTGAGCCCCGGGAGCATGGTGAGAACCCCTCCTCTCATAGAACACTGTGGAGGCTCTAAAACTGTAAAATCAAATGCTTATTCCCCTTTGACTCTGATTTCAATGTTGGTTTAGCAGTGGTGATGACGCTGTGGTAACATCGTACTCTTTCCTCACCCTGTCAGATGGGCCTGCTTCATCAGCTGAGCACCAGAATGAGATGGCGCCTATTAAGGCGGAGGCCACGGTGCCCAGTCGGCTGGCTCTGGGGGCCCGCTGCGGATACAGCCAGCGCTGCTGGGGCTCGCCTGTGCGCCAGAAGAAGAAACACACGGGTAGTGTGTGTGTGTGTGTGTGTGTGTGTGTTTTTAAAGATTGAATCTTTGTCAGAGCTGTTGAATTGCATTACATGATACAGGTGTAACTTAATGGATGCACCTAAATAACATGGTAGTCCGCCAAATGAAAAAGTGAAAGTTAGTTCTAGTCGTATTTGTGCTCTTTGTGAAATGGCTCCAGTAACAGAGCTGTTTGTTGGACAGGCATGGCGAGCATCGACAGCAGCGCTCCAGAGACCACCTCTGACAGCTCCCCCACCCTCAGCCGCCGGCCGCTCCGGGGCGGCTGGGCAGCAACATCTTGGGGGCGGGGCCAGGACAGTGACAGCATCAGCAGCTCATCATCTGATTCACTGGGCTCCTCCTCCTCCAGCGGCTCTCGGAGGGCAGGGGGCGGGGCCAGGGCCAAGAGCACGGACACCAGCAGGTAAACACACTTCTTTCTCATGAACTCACTCACACAATAGCTGAGTTACCTGAAGTCCCATCAACAGATTAACGTCTACTGTGACTGACAGCAGCAGGTGTTTATTACGGAGGCAAAAGTTTGTACTTACACCAGGGGTCAACAACAGTCCGCTGTAGACAACTATTCTCCTCATTTGACCATTTGATGTCCACACTACAACAATAGACTGATGACTTGTATCAGGCCATATCCTGTTTTAAATCCTATTCCCCACAGTAACTGTGCTTACATTCTTTCATTGACTTTGTGATACAGAGCGATGGTGGGCTATGAACCTACTTATAGAACTGGAGTCACATCCAGGTAACTTCTATTTCTCCTTGTCTCATTACTTCTTTCATTCACTGTGATAGAGTGCCGGCCTCGCAGGCTTGCGGTAAAAATGTATTTTCTAGATATGTGTTAATGAAACGGAAAATATACTGAGCCTTCTTTAACTTCCATAATGTTTTCTTCACTCTCAACTATCTCCTCCAGCATCTGAAACTGTCTGAGCTCAGCAGTCACAGCTCTTGTGGTGTCCAGGTGGTACATCTATAGCTGCCGTAGCCCCTATGTGTAATTACATTTCGGCCACACAAAACTCTGCAGTCATAACGTAACCCTTAAAGTACAACTCTAAGGCTGCAGCCACACGAGTATGGGCTCAGAACAGTCTCATAATACACACATGCACACAGAAGGATTCACACACTTGTATTTCCGGATCCACACTTGTGTTTTTCAATGCACACACAAATGTGTTCCGTTTCATATACATGTAAATAAAATCCAAATACAGAAAAAAGCTTTACATATGTATTTTTGATCCTCACATATTTGTTTTCCGTTTTAAAACCTCTGAACCTGCAAACACAAACCGCTTTCTGTGCACGGATCGCTGTGCATTCGTGTGTGGGTTTTTTGAGACTCCCCTGACGGTCAGCCGATTCGTACTTGTCATTTTTTCTATCTATAGCCAATCAGATGTCTCCTCCATTCTAAGCCAATCACATGAGCGCGCCCCCACGAGGGTAGATTTCTTGCGTTCATGACGTAGCGCTTCATGTACGCATTTTGCGCTGTCCGGTCAGCTCGCTAAACAGAGGGCGGAGCATCAGGTGATCATGCAAAGCTGCGTGTCTCCGTCAGACTCAGCAGCTGATCTGATCTCTCTCTTGCGTCCGGTTATACTTCACTCGCGTTTGTTACCTTTTTACTAACGGTATCTCGGCACCGAAACCGTAGTTTCGGTTACACACCGGTGGTTTCTTGTAGAGGAAACTTCTGTGTAGCTATGCAGTGGGAGTCACCGACTCAGGAAGGAGACACGGGAAGAGCAGTAGCTTTGATGTCAAACACATGATGGTTTATTTGGAGTTAACGGCCGGAGGATTCACATCACAAGTCCAAGAGTCAGAGGTTCTGACTTCACGGTAGAGTTGCCACGTCAATTCTGGAGAGCCTCTCTCTTGCCAGCCCATCTAACTGGTTTCGCAGAGAGTAAACAACATATTTGAGGAGATAGCCTAAACAGTGTGGGAACACAGAGCTACTTGCCTCGGACACTTATGACCTCGAAGATTTTACCTTGGAGTCCACAAATACAGAGAAGGAAGTGTCCCAGTGTACCCACAACACAGACCATCTGTATCCCAGTATTGACCGGTCACAGAATGGGAACAATAACATTATTGGCTAAGCCGCCTGTGTCCTTAAAGAAGGTAAACAGACATCAAGGTTTGTCCTGTATGTTACTAATTGGCGTCTTATGATAATTATTTCCACAACATTTCTGACTTGGCTCGTTGTCAGCCGGTAACCAGCTGCCCAGACATTTCGAGGGGAAAAAGGATGGAAACGGGGCGTTCGGGTGCCGTAGGAAGGACCTCCGTTTATTCACGTTCTTCAGACTAACCAGTTACATTGACACTGTATTGCATAGACTAGTTACTTTTCCCCGTTCTGACCACTTTCTCTATACTTTCGTCTCTCTCTTCATAACTCCGCACTTCGCCTTGGCCATCACATTTTACACACACACACTCCAAAAACCCACAACCCCTTGCGGCTGCTACTCTTAAAGTGACAGGCCAAGCCTGTAACGCGTTTATGTCCATATCGATCAGATCCAGCTCTCAAGTACGAATCGGCTGACCGTCAGGGGAGTCTCAAAAAACCCACACACGAACGCACAGCGATCCGTGCACAGAAAGCTGTTTGTGTTTGCAGGTGCAGAGGTTTTAAACGGAAAAAAAATATGTGAGGATCAAAAATACATATGTAAAGCTTTTTTCTGTATTTGGATTTTATTTACATGTATATAAAACGGAACACATTTGTGTGTGCATTGAAAAACACAAGTGTGAATCCTTTTGCTCGAACCGCTGGAGACGCTGTAGTACGTATGCATGCATGGTTGCCCTTCTGTTTATTCTCCACGCTGGATTTAGCAGCAGAGGTGGGATTTCGCCGGTCAACATGTCCGTTAAAGTTTAAATCTTCCGGACAAAATTAGAAAAGTGCAGGTCTAAGTTCTTCTTTGTTATTTATTGAGCTTTAAAACAAATGAATAACGACTCTATATAATAATACACGGAGGACGGAGCCTCTCTTTTCCTCCCCCTCTCCTGACAGCCCATCAGTATCCGTGGTCTCATGCAGCTGGCTGATCCAGTAATGAGTGAGTGACCCGACAGTCAAAATAAACATATTTATAACTAGTTTAGGTAGTTTGAGAGGTCATTAAGGTGTGATGATTTAACTTGAAGTGTGTGTTTTGCTCCGCTCATCGCTCCATCACAGCGGCGGAGCTGCAGGTTGTCATGCCGAGCTGCGTGTCTCCTCTCCTGTCCGATTAGACTTCACTCGCGTTTATGTCCATATCGATCAAAATCTAGCTGGAAGCTCCTGCTGGGTGCACTGTCCTGCGAGATACCGGGACCTGGCTCGAAACACTGGGGCTATTGCGTCATCGTTATCAGGAAATGATCGTATAGGCGTAGACACGGAGCCGTTTGGCCCCCCATAGCGTTTCGTCCGCAGATCTACCCACCTTGGGACCCGTTATCGTTATCTGCGTTTCCCTGTCGGCCTCGTGTGGCCGAACTGCCTATCTGATAGAGAACTGTAGCGGATACGACCGTTATCGTCCTCGTGTGGCTGCAGCTTAAATCCACCACAATAAAAGTGACGGTCACTGCTTAAAGTCTGGCTTCAGCTAAATGGCCAAACTGATGATCTGAGTAATCTGTGGCAGAATGCTAATTGAGAGCTAATGCTATCATAAAGAGAAATGACATGTTCACAGCTTTAGAAGACACACCTCAGATATCAAGCAGAGATCAGTTCACAATGAAAGCCTTTAGGACACACACATAAAATATACACATTATCGAAGTGATAATGAGCAATGAACTCTCTTATGACCTCGGTTTGCATGTACAGTAGGAAATCTGCCAAGTGATATAAAATAGTTTTAACACCGTTCATATTGTTGTCTGCTGCGATATGCTTTCAGTTTGTTGTTAAAGTTTATTTCCAGTTATTTATCAGACATTCAAAGCAAGAGCAAAATATGAAAAATGACAGATAACATAATAAACAACACAGAGAGCCTACAGTCCACATGACGACTGAGAGGACAGTAGAGATGCTGTTGAGAGGTGAGGTGAAGCTAAGATGGAGTAGGACAGGCTTGCCTGCTTTGTTGGGCAGGTTTCCTGAAAACAAATCAGATTTTCACTAGATGTGTGTGTGTTTATTCTGAGCCACTGAGATTAATCTAATTCACATGTGTATATTTCCCTGTGTTCAGGTACAAAGGGCGGCGTCCAGAATGTCACGCCCCCCACGTGCCCAACCAGCCGTCAGAGGCAGCAGCACATTTTTATTTTGAGCTAGCCAAGACAGTGCTAATCAAAGCTGGAGGAAACTCCTCCACCTCCATTTTCACCCAGCCGTCAGCCAGCGGGGGCCACCAGGGGCCCCACAGAAACCTGCACCTGTGTGCCTTTGAGATTGGCCTGTATGCTCTTGGCCTCCACAACTTTGTTTCACCAAACTGGCTGTCCAGAACCTACTCCTCCCATGTGTCCTGGATTACTGGTGTGTGTGACAGAAGACATCAAGAGACCCACTTTCATTGTATTTCATGTATTCACAAGTTGAATCAGTTCACAAGTTTCCTACCTCCCTTACTTCCTCCCTTACTTTCTGACTTCCTACCTTCCTTACTTCCTTCCTTACTTCCTTCCTTACTATCTCCCTTACTTTCTACCTTCCTACCTTACCATCTTCCTTCCTTCCTTCCCTGCCAGCACACTGTAACCTCTCCTCTTCTCTCAGGCCAGGCAATGGAGATCGGCAGCGCAGCCCTCAACATTTTGGTGGAGTGTTGGGACGGACACCTCACCCCCCCAGAGGTAGCATCACTTGCCGACCGTGCGTCGCGGGCCAGGGACCCCAACATGGTGCGGGCGGCAGCGGAGCTGGCCCTGAGCTGCCTGCCTCACGCTCACGCTCTCAACCCTAATGAGATCCAGAGAGCCCTGGTGCAGTGCAAAGAGCAGGTACACCAAGGCTCTGCTTATACACATATATATACATATATATATATTAGGGCCGGGACTTTAACGCGTTAATTAAGATTAATTACACAAAAATTAACGCGTTAAAAAAATTAACGCATTTTAATCGCACTTATTTTTGCACCGCGGAACGTTTCTCACTGGATGAGTTTCAGGCGTACCGATTATACTGGAGCACCAACTAACGTTCATGACTTCAGACAACAACAAACCACAGTGAACAACAGTGGGAAATGTTGTTTTAAAAAACGGACGGATGGAAGCGTCGATAAGAGCACGGTTGTGTGCAAATTATGCAAAAAGGAATTCGCATATCACCGCAGCACATCAAGCCTCAAGTATCACCTCAATGCAAAACATATAGCAGCTAGCGTGGACGTTAGCCTATTTTATCGCGTTCACACCAAAAAGAGCCGGTACTAAAATTAGTTAATGAGAACCTTTTTACCCCCACGAAAGTCCCTGCTAGAGAGCAGGGACTTTCGTGCGGTTCTCTTGTGAGGAAAGAGCTATATTTCTGATTGGCTGGGCGGATTGCAAACCACGCCCCGTAAAACTCCCAAAAAGTTTTGTGAAGCCGCCATTTTATTATCCTCGCATTAGCATTATTAGCATTAGCCCAGCGCAGAAACGCAGAGAGACTAACTTATGGCAACACAAAATAAAACATGGGAGCGGTGGAGATGAGGAGGTGTCGGCGTTCTGGCGATTTACTCGGAAGGCTGCTGGGACTCCCAGCAGCTTCTACTGAAGCCAGTCCCCAACTCCGGGGACTTCCGGCCGGGGACTTTGGGCGGCAGTATACGCCGTGAAGTGGTTTGCGGCCTGCCAGTAAACCCAAAGCAGAAGAAGAAGAAGTGACGTCAGCGGCTTCATTTGCCTTATCCTCCCCCAGGTTCAAAGAGTTCTCATGAACTAAGTTCTCATGAACCTTTGTGGGAAAAGTACTGCGGTGTGAATGCGCCTAATGGTATACTAAAATCCATGTGAAAAAAATTGCTTCTCACTGTTCTTAGGTCAAATATGTATATGTGATTAAAAATGCGATTAATTTCGATTAATTAATTACAAAGCCTCTAATTAATTAGATTAATTTTTTTAATCGAGTCCCGGCCCTAATATATATATTTATGAGCCTTCATAGTGTAGCAGGATGCCAGGTGTTTTGGGAAATGAATCCAGTATTGCAGTTTTAATAGCGGTAGCAGAATAATATACAGTTTAGAAAAGCCAACAAAGGAAGTGTCGAGCAACACAATTGAATGACTTCTGTGAAGAACATGGAGATGATTGGTCTGATGATCATCTTGAGTTAATCCAGCAACATAGTATGTGCATCTTCTAATTTCAAAATGTAATAAAATGAAACAACAGATTCTAACTGACAGCTGGGTAGTGTTTCCATAGATGGATGCTTGTTTCCCTTAAATCACCTGAAGTCTAAAAAGGTATTTAGCTTGGCTCTTATTATGTCTTCCCTTCTTTCTCCAGGACAATGTGATGCTGGAGAAGGCCTGCATGGCAGTGGAGGAAGCAGCCAAGGGTGGGGGGGTGTACCCTGAGGTCCTGTTTGAGGTAGCCCACCAGTGGTACTGGCTGTATGAGCAGTCAGTGGGTGGGGGCTCAGGCCAGCATCGGGAGACGTCAGGGCGCTGCGGGGCCAACGGGGGCTCGGGCAGGAGGCCCCAGGAGTCCAGCTGTGTGGTGATTGACACCAGAGCAGGCATGGAGTCTGCTGGCGTGGCAACGATCACCGCCTCCGTCACTGCAGCAGCCGTGGTCCCCGTCATATCTGTGGGCTCCACCATCTATCAGTCCCACATCATGCCGGGGCAGGCCATGGCTCACCCCCACAGCCAGGGGCTCCACCCCTACACCACCATTCAGGCCCATCTCCCCACCGTCTGCACCCCCCAGTACCTGGGACACCCTCTGCAGCACGTCCCCCGGCCCACCGTCTTCCCTATCGCCGGAGCTGCATATCCACAGGTCAAAACAGCTCACACGTTAAATGAAAATATTTAAAGCATTAATCTGCTCACGGTTTTCTTTTGATATACTTACAATTGATTGATTTGTTAGTTTTTTGCTGATCAGCTCATTTTTTTTCATCAACTACTAGCTTCTGTTTTAGTATATTTCCACATTGGCAATTTATATTCACTTTTAAAACTATAGAAATTTGAAAAATAAAACAAATATTCCAAAAATCTTCAATACTTCAAATCAAATCAAGTTGTATTTATATAGCACATTTATAAACGATTTTTGGTCGAGCCACTTAGCTGCAGAGATGGCAAAAGTACACACATCCTTTACTCAAGTAGAAGTACAGATACTCGTGTTTGGTATTTTGAGCAAAACACATCATATACATGTTTTTATATATTTATATATATATATCTGAGACTTATAATATATGCCTAAAAATAGCATAATGGGAGACCTTTTAGTAAAAAGTACCCATAACTAGCAGCTGTTTTAAAGAGTACCTGACCTCCCTTTATATTAATAGAACAATAATGTCATTGTTAGCTAATGAATGTTTCCATGCTGAACAACGGCAACATGACAACGTTTCCATTGGTCCCTCTTCTTTAGAGAAGACCAGGAAATGATGGATACACGGATCGTGTTCAAATCAATAGGCACGCAATGACTCTAAAGAATAATGATCACGCATCAAACACACATTCAGACTAAAGGAACCAGCTGTTTGGAAAATGAGAGAAGTAGAAAGTACAGGTATTTGTGTTCAACATGTAAGAAGTAGAAAGTACAGGTATTTGTGTTCAACATGTAAGAAGTAGAAAGTACAGGTATTTGAGTTCAACATGTAAGAAGTAGAAAGTACAGGTATTTGAGTTCAACATGTAAGAAGTAGAAAGTACAGGTATTTGTGTTCAACATGTAAGAAGTAGAAAGTACAGGTATTTGAGTTCAACATGTAAGAAGTAGAAAGTACAGGTATTTGTGTTCAACATGTAAGAAGTAGAAAGTACAGGTATTTGTGTTCAACATGTAAGAAGTAGAAAGTACAGGTATTTGAGTTCAACATGTAAGAAGTAGAAAGTACAGGTATTTGAGTTCAACATGGAAGAAGTAGAAAGTACAGGTATTTGTGTTCAACATGTAAGAAGTAGAAAGTACAGGTATTTGAGTTCAACATGTAAGAAGTAGAAAGTACAGGTATTTGAGTTCAACATGTAAGAAGTAGAAAGTACAGGTATTTGAGTTCAACATGTAAGAAGTAGAAAGTACAGGTATTTGAGTTCAACATGTAAGAAGTAGAAAGTTCAGGTATTTGAGTTCAACATGTAAGAAGTAGAAAGTACAGGTATTTGAGTTCAACATGTAAGAAGTAGAAAGTACAGGTATTTGAGTTCAACATGTGAGAAGTAGAAAGTACAGGTATTTGAGTTCAACATGTAAGAAGTAGAAAGTACAGGTACTTGAGTTCAACATGTAAGAAGTAGAAAGTACAGGTATTTGAGTTCAACATGTAAGAAGTAGAAAGTACAGGTATTTGTGTTCAACATGTGAGAAGTAGAAAGTACAGGTATTTGTGTTCAACATGTAAGAAGTAGAAAGTACAGGTATTTGTGTTCAACATGTAAGAAGTAGAAAGTACAGGTATTTGAGTTCAACATGTAAGAAGTAGAAAGTACAGGTACTTGAGTTCAACATGTAAGAAGTAGAAAGTACAGGTATTTGAGTTCAACATGTAAGAAGTAGAAAGTACAGGTATTTGTGTTCAACATGTAAGAAGTAGAAAGTACAGGTATTTGAGTTCAACATGTAAGAAGTAGAAAGTACAGGTATTTGAGTTCAACATGTAAGAAGTAGAAAGTACAGGTATTTGAGTTCAACATGTAAGAAGTAGAAAGTACAGGTATTTGAGTTCAACATGTAAGAAGTAGAAAGTACAGGTATTTGGGTTCAACATGTAAGAGGTAGAAAGTACAGGTATTTGTGTTCAACATGTAAGAAGTAGAAAGTACAGGTATTTGTGTTCAACATGTAAGAAGTAGAAAGTACAGGTATTTGAGTTCAACATGTAAGAGGTAGAAAGTACAGGTATTTGTGTTCAACATGTGAGAAGTAGAAAGTACAGGTATTTGTGTTCAACATGTAAGAAGTAGAAAGTACAGGTATTTGTGTTCAACATGTAAGAAGTAGAAAGTACAGGTATTTGAGTTCAACATGTAAGAAGTAGAAAGTACAGGTATTTGTGTTCAACATGTAAGAAGTAGAAAGTACCGGTATTTGTGTTCAACATGTAAGAAGTAGAAAGTACAGGTATTTGGGTTCAACATGTAAGAAGTAGAAAGTACAGGTACTTGGGTTCAACATGTAAGAAGTAGAAAGTACAGGTATTTGAGTTCAACATGTAAGAAGTAGAAAGTACAGGTACTTGGGTTCAACATGTAAGAAGTAGAAAGTACAGGTATTTGTGTTCAACATGTAAGAAGTAGAAAGTACAGGTATTTGTTTTCAACATGTAAGAAGTAGAAAGTACAGGTATTTGGGTTCAACATGTAAGAAGTAGAAAGTACCGGTATTTGTGTTCAACATGTAAGAAGTAGAAAGTACAGGTATTTGGGTTCAACATGTAAGAAGTAGAAAGTACAGGTATTTGTGTTCAACATGTAAGAAGTAGAAAGTACAGGTATTTGAGTTCAACATGTAAGAAGTAGAAAGTACAGGTATTTGGGTTCAACATGTAAGAAGTAGAAAGTACAGGTATTTGAGTTCAACATGTAAGAAGTAGAAAGTACAGGTACTTGAGTTCAACATGTAAGAAGTAGAAAGTACAGGTATTTGAGTTCAACATGTAAGAAGTAGAAAGTACAGGTATTTGTGTTCAACATGTAAGAAGTAGAAAGTACAGGTATTTGTGTTCAACATGTAAGAAGTAGAAAGTACAGGTATTTGGGTTCAACATGTAAGAAGTAGAAAGTACAGGTATTTGTGTTCAACATGTAAGAAGTAGAAAGTACAGGTATTTGGGTTCAACATGTAAGAAGTAGAAAGTACAGGTATTTGGGTTCAACATGTAAGAAGTAGAAAGTACAGGTATTTGTGTTGAACATGTAAGAAGTAGAAAGTACAGGTATTTGTGTTCAACATGTAAGAAGTAGAAAGTACAGGTATTTGTGTTCAACATGTAAGAAGTAGAAAGTACAGGTATTTGAGTTCAACATGTAAGAAGTAGAAAGTACAGGTATTTGTGTTCAACATGTAAGAAGTAGAAAGTACAGGTATTTGTGTTCAACATGTAAGAAGTAGAAAGTACAGGTATTTGGGTTCAACATGTAAGAAGTAGAAAGTACAGGTATTTGAGTTCAACATGTGAGAAGTAGAAAGTACAGGTATTTGAGTTCAACATGTGAGAAGTAGAAAGTACAGGTATTTGAGTTCAACATGTGAGAAGTAGAAAGTACAGGTATTTGAGTTCAACATGTAAGAAGTAGAAAGTACAGGTATTTGGGTTCAACATGTAAGAAGTAGAAAGTACAGGTATTTGGGTTAAAAATGTAAGAAGTAAAAAGTCGTCAGAAAAATAAGTAGTGGAGTAAAGTACTGATACCAGAAAAATGTACTTAAGTAGGCCTACAGTAACAAAGTATTTGTACTCCACTGCTTTCCACCTCTGCTTAGTTGAGGTGGAGAAAGAGAGTTGTGCTAATGGCTGCTGAGTTTCTTACCTCACATGCATTAGATCTTGAGTGATAAGTCAATAAATCAGTCGGATCATTAACGGTCATCATGAAGTCATTTTCAAGCAAAAAGCCTCAGCTATTGTGTATGTTAGCTGTTAGCATTGATTGGTCAGTGCAATGTCTGAGAGGTCTGTACCTTCTGATTCAAACTGATCTCTGACCTTTTATAGAAAATGAGCGGCAGGTGAATTGATATTCAAAACTCAAACAATTTCATAACAATAGAAGATGGTCCATAGAGCTTGTGTGCATTCTATTCTGAAACAGACAATTTACGTCTGTTGCTGTTTTTAAATTTCTCACATTTCTTGCATTTTTCTTGGAAGTGGTATGAGTGCAGGTGTTCACATGTACCTATACAGTATAAATATGTGTTTGTGTGTGTGTACCCCCTTAGGGAATCCACCCAGCCTTTATCGGAGCCCAGTACCCGTTCTCAGTGGCCACTGGACCCCAGCCCCCTATGGCAGCCACGGCTGTGACCTTCCCCGGGGTCCCGGTACCGTCCATGACTCAGATCGCCGTCCACCCGTACCACCCTGAGAGCGGGCTGCCCCTCACAACTGTAGCAGGTCAGTGTGTTCCATCTGGGTTTCTGTTTACCTCATTGCATGGAGGTAAAGCCTCTTGATACATGAGCTGTATTAATTTGTAACAATCGGGGTCCCTGTCATGTTTCACAGTGGGCAGCGTCCACGCGGGCCCCACCATCCAGGCCATCCAGGGGACATCCCTGTCCTCCCAGCCCGGATCAATGATGGGCACTGCTTTCCCAGTAGAGGACGAGCAGCACAGCCAGCCAGTTAGCCAACAGGGCCTGCACTACCTGCACTCTGCCTACAGAGTTGGTGAGGACTCGTATTGATCTAACCAAACTGCCAGTAGTCCAACAGGTTGACTGCACACATGTGATCCCCACTGTTCTTTTGTGTGAAGGCATGCTGGCGCTGGAGATGCTGGGCAGGAGGGCTCACAATGACCACCCCAACAACTTCTCCAGGAGCCCGCCTTACACTGAGGACGTCAAATGGCTGCTGGGACTGGCTGCCAGGCTAGGTGAGCCTGCACGTGCAGTATAGCAGTATTTTTCAACCTATTACATAAAAAAATTCCCGCGACACACCAACAACCACAAAACTTAGAAAATGACACATTGTACCCTAATACACCGATATGATGACTTTTTTTCTTATAACAGTTACCTGTTTCTCAGTTTGTTTTGAATACTGTTCTGGTTCTGAAGTGACAGTGTTTTTGAGATGATGTTTAAGCTTGCTTGGGACCATGGCACTGTGGGACAGCTTTTCCCCACACCAAGCACAACGGAGATCCAATCCAATCCAATCCATATTATTTATATAGCACAGTTTAAAAACAGAGGGTTTGCCAAAGTGCTTCACAATGAACATAACATTATAATAAAATATAATATTACACGAATAGATAAAAAGCACACATAAGAATAAATACAAGGCACATAAAGGCTATGGATAGACAGTAAAAGCATACAAATAGGTATGACATAGCTCAGACTGACTGGTAAGCGAGGGAAAAGAGGTGGGCCTTTAGGCAGGACTTAAAAGCTTCAAGAGTGGGCGACAATTTGACATGAGGGGGCAGGTCGTTCCAGAGCCTGGGGGCTACCGATGAGAACGCTCGGTCTCCCCTGGTCTTTTTCTTTGTTTTTGGGACTACAAGCAGCAGCTGATCAGCCGACCTCAAAGCCCTTGAGGGGGTGTACAACTGTAAGATGTCGGAGATGTACTCTGGGGCCAGCCCATTAAAAGATTTAAAAACAAACAATAACATCTTAAAATGGACTCTAAAATGGACAGGAAGCCAGTGGAGGGAAGCCAGAACTGGTGTGATGTGGTCAAACTTGCGGGTTCCTGTAAGCAGCCGCGCCGCAGCGTTTTGTACAAGCTGCAGGCAGGCCAGCCAAATCTTATTTAGGCCGGCATAAAGTGCATTACAATAATCTAAACGAGTTGAAACAAAGGCATGAATTACACGCTCAAAGTTTAAAAAGGATAAAACCGGTTTAATTTTGGACAGGAGCCTCAAGTGATAAAAACTGGATTTAACCACAGAGTTTATCTGTTTATCTAATTTAAAAGCACTGTCGATTTTGACACCCAGATTTGTGACCATGGATTTTGGGAGGGGAACCCAGGTCAATGGAAACATCACCATTTGGTCCAAACACAATTACCTCCGTTTTGCTCTCATTTATATTAAAAGTTTAGCCATCCTGGCCTTTATGTCATTAAGACAGTCAACCAGGGGCATCAGAGAGCTGGTGTTTTTTCTTAGGGGTAGATATAATTGGGAGTCATCCGCATAAAGGTGGTAGGAGACGCCATATTTTCTAAAAATCAGTCCAAGGGGGAGAAGGTATAAGGAAAATAAAATAGGCCCCAAAATAGAACCTTGGGGAACTCCACAGGATAAGGGGGCAGAAGAGGATGTAAAGTCACCAAGCGTAACAGAGAAAGATCTCTTGGACAGATAGGACCTGAACCACTCTAAGGCAGTGCCCCTGATACCCACACAGTGCTCTAGACGATAGATAAGGATGGAGTGGTCAATCGTATCAAAAGCAGCTGTGAGGTCTAAGAGCATAAGGATGGCACAGTCACCAGAGTCTGTAGTGACCAGGAGGTCATTGAATACTCTTAGAAGGGCAGACTCAGTACTGTGAGCGCTTTAAAACCGGATTGAAAAATATCGAAAATATTGTGTGCATGTATAAAAGACTGCAGCTGTAAGAGTAGGGTTTTCTCCAATATTTTTGAAATAAAAGGAAGCTTCGAGATGGGTCTGTAATTTGAGAAGACAGAAGTGTCCAGATTAGTTTTCTTTATCAGGGGTGCCACAACCGCTTGTTTGAAATAAACTGGCACAGAACCGGACTCTAGGCTGCTATTTATAATGTTATGGACATTAGATCCAATAGTGTCCCATACCTCTTTAAAAAGTCGAGGAGGGACTGGGTCTGTGGGACAAGATGAGGGTTTTAATTTAGCAACAATGTCACTGAGAGATGACAACGACACAGGTCCAAACTGCTGGAAGACAGCAGTGCATGTGAAGTCAATGGAAGGGGTCAAAAGAGGGTGGTGAGATACTGGCTCTAATAGTGGAGATCTTGTCTATAAAATAGCAGAGGAATTTTTCACACATCTCAGTTGAAGCATCAATACAAGTGGATAAAGGAGAGTTTAACATAGCATCAATGGTTTTAAAAAGAACACTAGGTTTGTTTAAATTACTAGAAATTATATCAGAAAAGTAACTCATCTTTTCAGCTTTTACAGTGCTCTGATACGTCACTCACGCCTGGCAGCACGAGTGACGTCATTGAGCCAGGGTTCAGATTTAACTTTGGGGCGCATGAGTTTCAGGGGAGCAACAATGTCAAGAGCTCCAGTGCAGGAAGAGAGAAAGGCTGAGGTTAATAGCTCAGTGTCCATGGAGTCAGCGGACATAGTATCAGACTGTGTTAATTTAACAAAGGCAGGGGAGAAACTAGTAGCAGTGGAAGGTTTCATCATACGACCGTGACGGACAGGAACGCATGATTTAAGACTATGACAGGGCAGAATAAAATCAAATAGCACAGGCAGGTGATCCGATAAAGCTGCCTCACACACATTGACATTTGAAATGGGCAGACCATGGGATAAGACTAGGTCTAATGTGTGCCCATGCTCTTGCGTGGGGCCAGAGACATGTTGTATGAAGTCAAAAGCATATAAAACATCAAGAAAGTCTTTAGCTAGTGGTTTAGAGATACAACAGACATGCACATTAAAATCCCCGACAATTAAAACACTGTCATAGTTTGTCACGATACCGGCCAATAGTTCAGAGAACTCCTTTATAAAGTATTTGTTGTACTTGGGCGGTCGGTAGACCACCGCACACAGTACAGGATTAATCCGTCCCAGCTCAAACAGGCTCAGTTCAAAGGAGGAGAATGAGATAGACGGCGTGGGTTTGCAGTATAAACTGCTCCTAAAGACAGTCGCTATACCCAGGGGCGGCGGGTGCTGTAGGCTAGGGAAGGCTAAGCCTTCCCAAATATTTGTGTCACTGCATCCTGGTAAAATACAAATATAATGTATAATGTCTGTGTCTTTGACATTAGCGCTGCTAGCCACCTGTGCCCTGTACTACGAAGCCAGTTCAACAGACCCTGGATATGTTTGAGTTACAAACTAACTAACAACAACAAACTAACAAACGAGATCTCGCTAAGTGGTCCCACGACGCTGGTTATCAACTCGGTAAATCAAGCCAGGTTTTCTCTCACCAGCTGAGAGCGAGTTCATGTGAAAGGGGCGGGGTTAGCTACATTTGACCAATCACAAACAGGGACAAGTGTACTGACAGCGCAGTGTCATACTTCATTAATGAAAAGTAAACTAATATTAGACAAATATGAGCTTTAAACATCCATGACTTAAACATATAATCCAGGAAACAAGCCACAGAGTTACACCTGCAAGGAGAATACAGAACAACTGGTTAAAAAATAACTAAGCCTACCGAGTGTTTGAAAGCGTATAGTTTTATGATATCACTGCCCCGTCTAAGACACGAGTGGATCTGACTTTAATTACATTTGACTCGAGTGTTTCGTCAACATAATGTATTGCTTAAAATAATACTTCTGCTATGTGACACAGTAAGTGTTGCACGGCCAGATAGGGCTGGAGAAGCTGACTCAGATAAGGAAACATATGATATATTATGATATTATATGATCGATGATCTGATTGATGATGTAATATGAATGATAAGTGCGACACGTCGGCGTCTTCTCTGCATACGGCAGTTTAAACTGTATTTCCTTTATTTTATTTTATTTTTATATATGACTTGAGAGATTTAAACTCCGCACACTGAGTTGATCTCTTTTCTATAGACGCCGGAGGCGGGCAGCGTCAGGTAAAAAAAGGTATTTGGCCTTCCCAAACCTGAGCCTCACGCGAGGTATATGGCTATACCTCCTCCACGACCCGTGGTCCGTGGAGAATTAATGAAACTGCAGTCCGGAGGCAATAGCTCTGTAAAAGCAGCAGACTCACCCGCAGACATCCAGGTTTCCGTAATAAAAAGCACATCCACAGCATGTGACGTGAAGAAGTCCTGGATGCAGGGCTCGAAATTAACTTTTTTCCTCAGTGTCCCACAACTGTCCCGAATTCTACTTTGTATTGTCCCGGATATAACCAGCAGTGTCCCAAATTTTAATTTGTATCGTCGCCCCCCCCAATTATGCAGAATACATATAATTTGATACTTTTTTGTCACTTAATCATCACACCATAGACTCTGGTCCACCATGTAAGTTTAAAATACTTATTCTTTTAAACATATGAATATTAGTCTGATCTGTTGCCTCTCCTAGAGTAGAAGGGAGGAGAGTTGTTTTAAGACATGTTTTTCTATTGTTTTTCAATATCCAGACTAATTTATCATTGTCATGTCAACATTGAAGAATTCTGATTTGTATTTTTCAATTCAATATGGCTGTATGGTCTCTGTGTTTTATGATCGGAACCCTCCATCTGGCAATAAAAGTGGTATGAATGATAATAAAAAAACAGAAGTTCCATAATACAGTTTAATAAATGTATCTGTTTTCAGTTCTAATTACAAGTTATCCTCACAAGTCAGTAGTACTATAGGAATATAAATGTATCTTCATTCATGAATGTCAATCATCTTGCTCTCACTCATTCACCCTCCCCCCCCCCCCCCCCCCCCCCCCCAGGCACACAAAAACAACTGGAACATTACTCTCTCTTAACATGACAAACTAAAATTACCTTGCGACCCCCTTTCTAATCGTCACCCAATCTGACTGACGTTCTTGACCAAAAAAAACTAAAACACTAAAAAAAGATGAAAAGCTAAATGATTAGCTAAATGCCTTATGTTTTTGCAGCTAAAGATTCTAGCCTGGTCACTGACTGGCTGACAAAGAAAATACAAAAATGATCGGCTACACCTCTTATTCTGATCAACTGTATTTCACATCATTTTCACAAACTTCAAAAGAACATGACACCGCATTTTAGGACATTTGTATGCATTGTAAGGCACACTTCAGTTGCTAGCGTTAGTTAGTGCTAGCTAACATTGACACTTAAGACAACTAACTTACCACAGTGGAAGACGATGCATCATGACCAGGACTTGGGATGTTTTCGTTTCGGGAGTCGGCAGAATTGGGGCTTGCATCAGGGGCTGTTTATTCAACCACCTCAGCATTTCTTTCTACTTTTTTTAACTGTCGTGACCGTTGCATTGGCGCGAGTCTAGCAGCAGTCAGCAGCAGAGTGGATGACGTAGAATGCATTCTATGATTTGACAGCCCAATGACTTTGCAAATAACACCCATTTTGAAGTTTACTTTTAATTTTTTTTTCACTGTCCCGAAATAGTCCCAGACAAAATAGATGTGTGTCTCAGTAGGAATTTTTATGGTCCTCGGGACATCGTTAATTGCGAGCCCTGCCTGGATGATGAAAGTTTTGTTTGCGATCGATCTCGCATTTATCAGCGAGCCTTTAGTTGGAACCGGGGCAACAGTCGCGTGAGTTTCAAGACCCAGCGACCGAAGGTTGCGGTGGTTCACTCCATCAGGGGGGGAGAGGCGAGACCACTGGGGGCGCAGGATATGCAGATCTTGAGTCGGGTCAGCGACAGGTACCAGCCAGGTGCCGACCATGGCAAGGGGGCGTCGGGAGGCCAGGCGGCGAAAACAAGGTCCATATTCCGGGGGACAAGGGTGCTGAGCCAGCTCAGGAGACCACGCTAGCCACTCTTTCACCCTAACCAGCCGGCCACTGCGTGTGCCTCGGCGTCTGCGTCTTCGGGGTAACGAGGGCCCGGCCCGCAGTAGGTGTGCAGGTACATCCGATAGAAGGGGGGGGGGGGGGGGGGGGGGGGTGTCCACCCTGGCCAAACTTCGCAAAAAAGTCCACATTTTCCTTGATCTTAAGCATCTCGTGTCGGTTGTATACTAACAGAGAGTCAATGGTCCTTGTCACTGAGCAAAACAGACACAGAACAAACACTAGTACTAAAACAGAGATGCTTGGACGGCCTGCCAAACAACCCGGCGCCATCTTGGAATCTCGGCGCCGACGGAGATGGTGTGGTTAGAGACATGGTGAAAGTAAATCCAAACAAAAGATAGTTTTCAGTGTACTGCCTTGAGCTCACCTTGTTTTCTTTCCTATGGCCACCACTCACACTAGGCTCTTCATCTCCGCTAGAATTTTGTCAAGGACCCAGTCTTTTGTTTTATATTTACCCATCACTGTTCGTCACCGCATCACTTAACTCTACTGTCTTAAATGTACAAGGTAATAACTGCGCTACCTACTGCCACCCACTGGCATAGGAGAGTTATTGAATACTGCCCTGACAGTGCAGGCACAGACGCTCAACAATGCTGCTGCACAGTGGTTGAAAATCACTGCATTATTGGACACAAATGGCGTGTTTCCACTGCAGCGGGTAGCTCGCTTTAAGCGTGCCAAGCCGTGCGGGGCCCGTTTTTGGTTGCGTTTCCACTTGGCCTAGTACCGGCTAGCGGATCCTAATTCACAGTTTTTCTGGCCCCATAAAATCGTGGTTCTAGGGCCAGGAACAACCAGGCTGAGTCGGGCTGAGTATGCTAAACTAGAGAGAGAATTGCTGGCAAGGGGGCTACAACTACAACAAGATGAACATATTTGACCGTGATTTAATTGTAATACACGTTTCAAAATGATGCCGAAGTAACAACATACTGATACAGGTTAGTAAAAACCATGAATTAATGCTTTGACAAGTCTGCAGACAGAAAAAAAAAAAAAAAAGGCGAAAAACCCTTTTAAAATGCTTGTTTTCTGAATGGAGCTTGGTTAAGCTAACGTTATATATGCTCCGACCGTCCACACTCACAACAACGGCCTATACAGACATAAATAAAGCAGCGACTGTATTCGCCATGACACAGGCAGTCTGTGGTTTGTACTTGTTTAACTTTTGTCTAGTTTCTGAACAGATATGAAGAGCTGTGAGCTCTGAGTGCTAAGAGCTAATGGCTGTGTTGTTTTTCTGGAGCGCTCATTGAAGATGACGTCACGGCTCCGCCTACACTGCGTTACTATAGTAACTGCCCCAGTTCCTAAACTGTAATGGAAGCGCAGCATTAAAGTGAGCCGGGCCTAATGAGGCCTAACCAAACCGAGCGAGGCCTGCAGTGGAAACGCGCCATAAGGGAGGGACAGGTTGATGGGGAATGTTTTGTGTTAGTTGTCCGCTCGGTAGCACACACAAGTAAGACTATTGGAACATCTCCGTCTGCCTCGCAGACAAACTACGAACTGCTGCAGTATGAAGTTAAGAAGAGCTGTAATGCCTACCAGTCACAATAAACCAATGTTTACACACCACTGTAGACGGGACACAGTGCTGTGCCCATACACACATTGTTAAAACAGTATCACTTTAATGCTTCTCTGTCTGTCTTCTGTCTTCCTGTCGTCCTGTCAGGAGTCAACTATGTGTACCAGTTCTGTGTGGGAGCAGCAAAAGGAGTCCTCAGTCCGTTCGTCCTGCAGGAAATCATCATGGAGGCTCTGCAGAGACTCAACCCCGCCCACATCCACGCACACCTCCGAACACCCGCCTTCCACCAGCTGGTGCAGCGCTGCCAACAGGCCTACCTGCAGGTACACGCATCAGCAAACATTGAAAAAACAATACACCAAATGTTTTTATCCTAATCAAATATTCTGTTTCAGCATCTCACTTAAAAAGATGTCTAGAAAACAACAAACCCATGTAATCTGAGGAATCATTTTGAAGATTTAATTTCTGCCTTAAAAATTCTGACATTCAAACTTAAATTGAAAATGCCTCAATAGAGGCTTTGAATTCAAAATAAAATAATTAATGATGTCAATTTAAAAAAATGAATTGTGTTTATCACAATAATATTCTGTGAGTAATCCCGTCAGCCAGCGGGGGCCACCAGGGGCCCCACAGAAACCTGCACCTGTGTGCCTTTGAGATTGGCCTGTATGCTCTTGGCCTCCACAACTTTGTTTCACCAAACTGGCTGTCCAGAACCTACTCCTCCCATGTGTCCTGGATTACTGGTGTGTGTGACAGAAGACATCAAGAGACACACTTTCATTGTATTTCATGTATTCACAAGTTGAATCAGTTCACACGTTTGAGAATTGTGTTTATCACAATAATATTCTGTGAGTAATAATGAATAATCACAAGTTTAAAGTACTAGTATTAACTTCTAATTTAGGGGAACATATCCCACAATTTCCCGACACAATGCTTAAGCATGGACAGCACTGCTGTCACAGAGGGCTGCTGTGATTCCTCTCTGTATAATGTGAGCTACACCTGTGCTCTTGGTACTTGTTGCAGAGCCATCGTCAGGGTTCGTACGGTCATTGAAAACCTGGAAAAGTCATGGAAATTCAAAATGCAAATTCCAGGCCCTGGAAAAGTTATGGAAAACAATATTTTTCCCAAAGTATTGGAAATGTAACTAAAGTTGCGTCAAATATAATTTACTTTTTATCTAATCGCCGAAATAATCTGCGGTCGCGAGCTGTTATGTGCCATCATGACGCGCATGGTGTTATTTTTTAATATATGAAGCGCGAGCTGTGTGCTCGAGTCTTCCTGCCTGTCGGCTGAACTCTGCTGCTCCGGGATGAGGGTCAGCTACATTATCTATCTGTTCGTTAACTGTGCGGAGTCACTGTGGCACAGACTGAGCCGCTGGTGTTCAGAGCAGAGCGGCAGAGCGTGATGTGAACTGAAACGTTTTTCTGTCGCAATATTATTTTTTCTGTCGCAATATTATTTAAGCAATCGTTGAGCTAGCTAGCTAGCATACATTGTCACTATCTGCTAACGTTAGCTTTAGCCTTCGTATTCTAATAGTTTTTTTCATAGGCTATAAACAGAGGTGGTATAAGTATAGATATTGTGCTAGAGTAAAAGTAGAAGTACTCAGATCTTGTACTTTAGTAAAAGTACTCAGATCTTGTACTTAATAAATGTAGAAGTACTCAGATCTTGTATTTGAGTCAAAGTAGAAGTACCAGAGTGTAGGAATACTCTGTTTCAGTAAAAGTCCTGCATTCAAAATGTTCCTCAAGTAAAAGTATAAAAGTATTCTCATCAAAATATAGTGAAAGTAGCGACAGTAAAAGTAGTTGTTGTGCAGATTGGTCCATTTCAGAATAATATATATGATATGTTTTATAATGATTGATCATGAAAGTGTTCTCAAAGCTGGTAAAGGTGCAGCTAGTTTGAATGACTTTGTATACTGCAGGGTAGCTGGTGGATTTACTCCAGGTGGAACTAAAGTCTGATTCAACACTTGATTATATTTCACATTCATCCATATCTGTGAAGTAACTAAAGGGATTAAATACATGTAGGGGAGTAAAAGTACACCATGTACCTCTGAACTGTAGTGGAGTAGAAGTAGGCTACACCTTTTACCTCTGAATTGTCGAGGAGTAAAAGTACAAAGTAGCAAAACATTGAAATACTTAAATAAAGTACAAGTATCTCAAAATTGTACCCACTTATACACTGAACAAAAATATAAATGCAACACTTTTGTTTTTGTTCCCATTTTTCATGAGATGAACTCAAAGATCTAACACATTTTCTATATACACAAAATAACCATTTCTCTCAAATATTGTTCACAAATCTGAAAAAATCTGTAATAGTGAGCACTTCTCCTTTGCCGAGATAATCCATCCCACCTCACAGGTGTGGCATATCAAGATGCTGATTAGACAGCATGATTATTGCACAGGTGTGCCTCACGGTACGTCCACACAGCAGCTTTTCAAAAATCTTGAAAATCTTGGAGCTGGGCGTGTCTGAAAGCTTGGGGATTTCGCGACCAACAACCAATCACATGAATCTCCCGCCCCCGACATACAAAGCAAAAAACCCCGGTTCTTCTCCACTATTTCTTTTAACATTTTGAACATTTATGAGATGAATGTCTATGGTGCTATTTTATGCTACATTCCATGCTGGCTAATGATACTGTCTATGCTTGCTAGCAACGAAGTAAACTAGCAACGAAGTAAACTGGATATAAACTCCCCAAACAAGCGAAAACCTACCAGTTTCACCCACTGCCTCTGCCACCTCCCTCCATGCCTGGTTCCTCCGGTTTGTATCCCGGTAAGTAAATAGGGACTGGTCATAAAGAACCGGGTGATTTGCTACCGCAATAACTAACTTCTCCTCCATTTTTGTTAGGAATATAGAATGAACTGCGGTCTGGCTCTCCCAGCTTGCACGCGGTTTGATTGGCTAGCGCTTGAACTGTCAGATTTGCATAAACGGGATTTGATTGGCTGACGCTTCCAGCTCAGCTTCAAAAGTTGAACATTGCTCAACTTTGAAATCCTGAAAATCCTGGAAATCTTCACCTCGCCCCCCCACAATACAGTTCGGCGACAAGCGAGGGAAAGTGACGTCATCCCCATTCAAAGTCAATAATGGGCTGGAAGCGGTGGACAAATCGCAAAAAGCTGCTGTGTGTACGGGCCGTTAGGCTGGCCACAATAAAAGGCCACTCTGAAACGTGCATTTTTGCTTTATTGGGGGGTTCTGGAGGGGTCCGAAAACCAGTCAGTATCTGGAACATTCGTTCGTTGGCTAACTATTCGAGTTTCAAATTCATTATTCGGATATTCGTTTTTTTTTGTTTTTTTCAAAAAAATAATTTGTTTTGCCTAAATGTCATCAATAAAGGCGAATTGCCATATTCTTATACTATATTTATACTTTTGAATTGCACTGTTAAAATGCGGAAATATATACAATCTCAGCCTGTGCTCCTGACATCGCGTTCACTCACAGTCACGAACGCAAACGGCACGCTTCACCTCGCTTCACCTCGTTTCACACACCTGAACACAAAATGCCGAAGACTTCAGCTGTGTGGGACCATTTTAAATTGGACGACGGTAAGAAGAAGGCAGTGTGCCAAATATGCGACAAGAAACTGGCCGGTGGCACAACAACTCTGAAAAGTCACCTGGATGCTGTAAGTACTAGCCTAGCTTAGCTTAGCTGTTGTCAAGTTGCCATGATGAAGCTGCTTTATCCGCCGTTTAAACAGTAACTTACTTTGCTTGGAAAATAGTTGCAAGCAAGCAACCGAATTGTTTTTTGTATTAGTTTTTCAATTTGATCCGAATAGTGAAAATAATAGGAGCAGTGTGGGAACATCTGGGGCTAAGGCAATTATTGGCATACAGTTCGTTCATTTATTTTTCGTTCTTCATTTATTTAAATACTGTTTACTGTATCGGTAACAAGTGTTACACTGTTAGGCCTACTGTTACGGCTATGTTATTAAAAGTATTGTTGTTATAACAGAAATATGTGTTTTGTATCTTCAGGTTGTAAAACGTTATAGACGGAATTTGGAACCAGATTTGGTCCCCGGGCGCTGCACTGGGTTAAATGCAGAGGACACATTTAGTTTGAATGTATGCGAGTACTGAGACAATAAATAAATATACATCGTAATAGTATGCTCTTTCTGCGCTTCTGCTTAACAGCGTGTTGTCAGGTGTCTCGGAGCGTGTTATGAAAAAAAAAAAAATTATTTAAATAATAATAATAATCTCTCCGCACCGAATATTCGCTGCTGATTACTACCGAATATCCGGAGCCCGAAAAATGGTATTCGGGACAGCCCTAATAATCATGCTGTCTAATCAGCATCTTGATATGCCACACCTGTGAGGTGGGATGGATTATCTCGGCAAAGGAGAAGTGCTCACTATCACAGATTTTTTCAGATTTGTGAACAATATTTGAGAGAAATGGTTATTTTGTGTATATAGAAAATGTTTTAGATCTTTGAGTTCATCTCATGAAAAATGGGAGCAAAAACAAAAGTGTTGCGTTTATATTTTTGTTCAGTGTAGTACTTGTTGAGTTTATGAACTGAGTTACTTTACACCAGTGGCTATACAGATAGAAAGACTAAGCCTTGCACAGAGGCATGTAAATACATTTTCAAAATGCTCAACAGTGCTGCCAAAATTATAAACTGACTGCACAATTAAAATAAATGCTTTTATATATTTTGGATATATCGGATCCTTGTCACCTTTTTCATACCTGATGAGTTTGCATCCCTGACTACAGTTGCTTTAGCGTGTAGAAGCTAGTAAGCCTACTATTTGATTTGTTTTAGATAGGCACAACATGTTTCATATGCAGACCTTATTTTCCTGTTCCATGTTAAAATAAACCATTTTCAGTGGTCATTTTTTTTTGGTCATGGAAAATTAGATCAAGGTAATTGAGAAGTGGTGAAAAAGTGTATGAACCCCTGCATCATATTGCGAGCAGAAGGCGTCTAGCACATGCTTCAGTATTGCGCCTCTGTTACAGCGTGTAGTGATGCTTCTAATGTCCAGTGGTCTCTAGTCAGTGCTTTCACTTTCTTTGCCTTTTCACTGCGGTAATGCATTAAGGTTTCCAGATAAATCGCAAAGTTAACGCGTTGACATTGTCAGCCCTAAAAACAAAAACTGTTAGGACAGCCCTAGATCTATTAGCAGTGACTGAGGGATCCTCCCTGTAACTCATATTCAACTGGAGTATTAACTTCATGATGGTGGTCCCCTATTATGCTCTTTTCCAACAGTATATCACAGGTCTCAGATATATACAGAACATGTCTCTGATTGGCTGAAACACCAAACAGATCATTGCAGCATCCCATAAACCCCTCTGTTTCAGCCCTGTTTCAAAAGGGCTGATTCTGTGTTTGTAGTTTGAAATGCTAATGAGCTGCCATTCCCCCTCTGTGCACACAATGCTGCTTATGTTGGTTGGTGAGTGGCTGATGGTTGCATAACCCAGAAAAACAAAATCTGATGAGTGTCAGTGTCAGTTCATTCAGACAGGTTTTAATATAGGTGGATCATCTTTTTTCCTCAAACGTTCTGAGTCTCTTTCCACAGAGGGGACACATTAACGTATAAAAGACATGAAAAAGTAAATGTTGCATACATGTCATCATTTAAAGTTTGTAACACTGATTGTAGATAATATGTGGATTTAAGAAGACGAGATGCTGGTCAGGGCTGTGTCCCGCCTCGATGCTGTGTCCAGTTCTCTTTATACATGTATGCTCTCATTAGAACGAATGAGAACCTGTCCCTGCCTCTCTCTGCAGTACATCCACCACCGGCTCATCCACCTGACGCCTGCAGACTACGATGACTTTGTGAACATCATCCGCAGCGCTCGTAGTGCGTTCTGCCTGACGCCTGTAGGCATGATGCAGTTCAACGATGTGCTGCAGAACCTGAAGAGAGGCAAGCAGACCAAGGAGCTGTGGCAACGCATCTCCCTGGAGATGGCCACCTTCTCCCCCTGAGAGAGGGTCCTGGGCCCCCTCAGCCTCCAGCACAGCTACTGCCACTGCACCGAGCGCGCTCCCCGCTCTGTGGTTCCTTCTCTCTGGACGTGGACTCAGACTGGCTCTGCACACAGGCAGTACAATCAGCTCCCGCGCCCCACCCTCAGACACTTCCTTTTTTATGTGTGCTCGGAGCTCAGAGGAGGTGTCGACTCACCCTCCTGCTCTCCTCTGCTCCTGACTGACTCCTCACCCCCGTTTCATCATGGTTCATGTTTGTGTAACTGTGGAATTAAAGTGTACTCCTTCCTTTCTTCATCTTACTCGACTCTTCCATTTCCCCTTAACTGAAGACATTGACGGAGGCCTCTCACCCTCCTCTCTTTGGAGTGTCCTGTAGGGAGGCTCATTTTTATGCTGCAACATTCCTGTCCACAGTGGTTGGTGCTGTGGCCTCAACACATACAGCTCCTCACTATGGATCTGCATCTCTGCAGTGTGGGCGAAAAGAAGGATTTGCAAGAAAAAGTTTAATATGAGAAATTATATTGTGAGTTTGGGTGAGGATTTTTCTGTATTTAGTTTAATCTTTTTGATACTTTATATAGAATATGACATGTATTCAGAGAGGAACAGGAAGAGAATGACAGAATGTTAAGGTGCTGTTTTTGTTGTGTTGAATCCATATTTAAATTTCAGCCCGTCTGAGGAGTGACGAGAACCAGCTCCAGACCTCAACCAGAGGCTGCCTCACATCTGAGGGCCAAGCAGGGCCCACAACATCCAGCATGTCTCTTGTCAGGAGGGCTGGGTATCACTTTTAATCTCCTTAAGGCTAATGACTCATTTGACTTTTACAATACCTTTTTGCTTAATATAAATCTGATTTCTCATAAGAATTTCTTGGCATTTAACAGAATAAGCCACATTTGTTAAATTCACTCACTGACTTAACACAACAACTGCAACAATAGTAAACCTTTAGGATTAAGCAATTGATAAAAAATATGATTAACATGAGAAGTAAACACGCATTGGATGCCTGCCGTTTTTCATCCTAATGGAACATACATCAGTGAGAACTCCGAGTATTGAAGGTCCGTACCCAGCCCTTCTTCCCAGCATCCACTGAGCAGTTCAAGTGCAACATATCTCAGGTGCTTTGCATTGAAGCTTCATGGGGAGCAGCTTTTCACTGCTCCATTACATTAGTTAGTCTTAACAGTTTGTCCTCGTGTCCAAGGTTCCCTTCTTGTGAAACCAACTCGTACAGACACGTCAGTAAACCTTCTCTCAAACAGGATTGAGTTTAGCACTGCAACAAGTGTCCTATTTCTGCTGTGTGTCTTCAAAGACAATGTGTTGGTTTTATTAGAGTACAGATCTTGGTATTTGGATTGTATGTTTCCAGTGTGAAGCACCTGGGGCTGTCACACACAACAGTGGCTGTGTCTCATTTGATGGACTTCTACCAAATGTATTCAGCACAGGTAAAACTTCTCACACACGGGACGATCACGCCTGCAGAGACAGTGGCCCCTGCAGTGAGACACAGCCATGGTTGATGTGCAATGCAAGAGAGTGAGTGCTCGCCCACAGATCCGTACCCCTTTCTTCATGATGAGCTCACAGACATGGTGCTGCATCTCTGTCCAGGCAGCTGCTGTGCTTCTGAAGCCGCTCTCTGATTGGCTCTGGACCTCACAGGTGAAGGTGACTTAGTAGAAAATGTACTGTGATATTTTTGTATTCCTCAAAAAGTGTAGCTTGATTGAAAAGTTCTATATGTGCTGATTGCAAAAAGGTTCTAATTTAGAGTGAAAATAATTAATTAAAATAAAAAAGCAATACTAAAAGTGTAGAGTTTACTTAATAAAGATAATTCAAAAACACTAACGTGCTGTGACTGATGTGTCGGATTCAGTTGGAGTTCTCGTTGATTTTCTTACAGAGGTCCAAAGGTCATTGTGGTCCTCAGGTTGCCTGTAGAACCAGCAGCTGCCACAGGAGGGTCCTCGTCAGTCTGGACCTCACTGTCCTCCTGTCCCCCAGCAGCCATGTAGGTCACTTATTTAGTGATCTACCTTTCTATCCATGATGTTTTCAGTACAGCACCAGCCATAGGGTCATGTTAGGTCAGGTGTGTCCTGCTGATTGTTCCTGCAATTACTTTTTTCACAAATGCTCGAGCAGAACTAAGTAGATGTACCTTCTGTATGCAATATATGGGTTATTTCTGAACATCCATTTATATTTTACAAATCAGAGTATTGGTTTACAGGTGTATTTTTTTCCACTCACCTGATGCTTGCACAAAGCCACTGTAGAATAATAACCACAGCCCATCACAGATCCGGTCTCTGTAAAACATACTAATCCCACTTTGACAACAGCTCTCCCATGGGTCCCACTGCAGGGCCTGATGGGTGCTAGAGCCAGGATCAGGCACCATTACATTAGATAGACGCTTTTATCCAAAGCGACTTACATACATTCAGTACTGTGGACAATCCCCACAGGGACACAACGACTGCAGTGGGACTCGAACTTGCTACCCCCTGATTCGAAGTCCAGCACACTACTCACTGAGCCACAGCCTCCCACCATAAATTGGTCTGAAATTGTCTGAAGCAAATTTGGATCGATGCAGGTCATGGACGCCATGTTCCTGCTTTAATACACACCGAGAATGTATTGTGCTTGTAGGAGGCAGTTGGATTGTGTGCTCTACATCAGTGTCCATGCCCAGGGAGGGACAGCCAGGTCTTCACACGCCTCAGTATGGTGGGCTCTACAGACACAGTTAGCTACTTACCAAATTAACTTTGACTTTCTGTGCTTACAGTTCATTAAAGTAAAGAACCACAGCAGTCTAAGCCTCACGCAAATCCACTGCAAATGCTTCCCATGACAGACATGTGAGTTCAGCACAATACAGCTGTCGTGTTTATCTTGATAACATTGCACAGGCCAGCAGGACTAAAGATACATGTAAATTGTGGCATACATTTGGCACAACATGAAGGTTTTTTTTAAAGCTTCTCCATCATTCAGTTTTCTCCTGTCAGCTTGGTGATTAGAACCAAGAATAAATCATTACCGCAATGAAATGAGGATCAGCCTGTCAGCAGATGATCATGATCCAAGTTACTCCCAATCTCTCAGCGGTGGGAAGTAACGAAGTACATTTACTCAAGCACTGTACTTAAACACAATATTAAAATGCTTGTACTTTACTTGAGTATTTCAAATGTATGCTACCTTATACTCAATACAATTCAGAAGTAAATGCTGGTGTACTTTTACTCCACTACATGTATTTAATACCTTTTAGTTACTTCACAGATGTGGATGAATGATGTGAAATATAACCAAGTGTTGAATCAGACTTTAGTTCCACCTGGAGTAAATCCACCAGCTACCCTGCAGTATACAAAGTCATTCAAACTAGCTGCACCTTTACCAGCTTTGAGAACACTTTCATGATCAATCATTATAAAACATATCATATATATTATTCTGAAATGGACCAATCTGCACAATGAATACTTTTACTGTCGCTACTTTCACTATATTTTGATGCTCATACTTTTCTACTTTTACTTGATTAACGGGTTTACTGCCAGGTACACACGTACGAGGAATTTGACTTGATGTCATGGTACATACATAAACTGTAAAACAAAACATCTAAAAAAAAAAAGTACACAGATGGCGAACTATATTAAGAACAAGTACAAGATCTAAGTACTTCTCCCACCTCTGAGTGCATTCCATGATATTGGCATTCAATTTAATAACCCATAAGAACCCGGACCCATTTCTACTTTTGGGAAAATTAAGGGGAACATCATTTAGACTAAATAGACCACCTAGAACACATTTCTCACAAGTAACCCCCCCTAGTGTCAAAGATCTGAAATGTGACATATGTCACATTGGGCTTTAATGGTAAAATAACTCTTAGGCTATATATAACTTCATTAATGAGGATGATTTATTGGCTTAAATTAGTTTGAACATTCTTTGAATTGAAGAATAAGAACATAACTCAATATAATTGAATCAGCTAAATTAACTGAGCAGATCATAATCATATTTCTAATTGTGCATATGTCACTTTGGGTTTACTTTGAAAGTTTAGGGTTAAAGTCCCGATGTGACATCAGTGTCACAGCGATTTTTGTCTCATTTGTTTCATTTCAATTTGATCAAGAAATGTTTCCACAACAGGTTAAATGTAATAAAGCACATGTTATGCATTTTAATTCTTAAAAGGCTTGAATTTTACCTTTAGCAACAACAAAAAAGCTTTTGAAATGTAGCTAGTTCGGTCACGTGTTAGTCTGGCACATGGACATCTTGGACATGTTGTTATGGGAACACAAAATCTGGATGACCATGACCCACCAGACTGGTGTGTCACTTAGGGACTTCATGAGATAAAATTAAGGCTAAAGCTGTATAAGGAACTTTCCAGAACATGTAAAGTTAATGTGACACCCGTGTCACGGTGGGTCCTTATGGGTTGGTGAAATATGTAGACCTTTGGTCCCAAAAGACTAAGTATAGACTAATATGGAGAGCAGACATGTACATGGTCAGGGGAGAGGACCCAGCCTCAGTCAATGAGGAGAAGGAGAGAGAGAGAGACGGGGGGGGGGGGGGTTGCAAAAATGGAGAATGTGTCAGGTAGAACCATAGACTGTATATATAGGGTAGAAAGCTGAAAACTCGGGATCACCAGAAGATAACACGTCCCTGACATAGAGGGACAGTAGGCTACATCTGTCCTCAGTCAGTCCTCAAGTACAAACCATCAACCAAGAAGCCTTCAGCACCCTCAGGTCAGTGCTAGGACACACACAGTCCTGCAACGCTTTGAAGCAAATTCACTTTGAAAATAGTCATTGGGAATTCCTTGTATTCTTTATTATAAATATATTTGAAGATCTTAAAATGTATTCAATCAAACCAACTGATTTCTAGAAAATATACATAAATTACAATTGTTGAACACAATCTATTTTTTAATATTGACTAAGAAACAATGGTACCACTTTACAATAAGACTACCCTTATAAAGGGTCTACGAATAGTTTGTAATTAATTAGGTTGTGAACACTTTATAAATCATTAATACGCTTTTAAGATAAGACATGAGATAAACAGGGCAACTGTGACCGGTTGCTTGCCAAATAATGAGCCCACATGTATCTGTAAGCCTTATATTGGCTACTTAGCTTACTTCGTCTTCTTCATCAGCCAGCATCCTTGGTATCATGTTGTTCACTGAGTTGATTCTCGCTAAGTAGCCAATATAAGGCTTAGTCATCTTGCCAAATAGTGAGCCTGTGTTAATGAATGAAAACTATGTTATAAATGGTTGTTAATGATTAATAAAGTGTTTACAACCTAATTCATAACCTAATTATAAACCTTTATGAATGCTTTATAAGGGTAGTCTTCTTGTAAAGTGGTACCGAAACAATTATGTACCTATATTAAATTCAAACATTGATTTTGAACATTTATTTGATGCATTCAGACATGAGCTGCTCTCACAGAAAGCTCTGAACAGAGGCAGGTACACATGTTCACATGTTCAGGGACACATCACGCAGAGCACATCTGTACGTTGGGAACACTGCACTGTGGACACTGGCTCCAGGGGTTATCCATCAGTAATATGCGGTAAGAGAAGAAGGATGTCAATATTACCACTGAAAATCCTCCAATCGCTCCCGGATGACAGAGAGGATCATGTCTTTCTTCTGATCTTGGTATGTTAAAACAAACTTTAGATACATCACTTTGGGGGGTTGCATTTGGAATCCTCCCCCTGTATGCCACATTTGGTTGAGTCCAAGTATCCAGCAGATCCAAGATGGCGTACTGAGCAGCGATGTGCTGAAGTTCACTTTTTGACTCTAAACATTGAAGCTCGCTATCCCTCGTTCCTTTATTCGGATTGATGTCTGTTGAGAAAGAATACCGGTGAGTCCGAAACCACTGACAGGTTTCGTATTTCTGACACTGTATATCTGCGGAATGAGAAGATAGCTGTCGTAGCCTCGGCAGCTAGCTGTTATTACAGGTCCCAGTTATCCAGTGTTTACGGGAGAGGGTTTGTGCTATCTTGTCGACTGGGCAACACACTAGCACTACAGAGGGGATAGAAGGCCCGGGTCACTGGTTGGTTCATTAAAGTAGGTTGGACTGAAAGCTGTCGATAGTTGTGCTAGCATTAGCGACAGTCTAGTGACACTGTTGCTTTGCAAAGCTAAGCTAGTTTCTAGCTCGACGAGCTGCTGGCTGTGGAGATGAACTTCTCCCTATTTCTTTCCCGCTGCCTTTCAGTTCTTCATTTCACAACACTGTCTGCTGACATCGAGGTGTAAACATATAGTATGTTGTGTTGTCAATAACTGTGTTTTATTTGTTGTGGAGCACCATGTTGTCATCGGTGTAAATCTGATGTTTTGGCTTTCAGATGATCAGTAACACTGTTTACACGAGCCCTGCCTGTCGATCCGGATCATACATGCTGTAACCTTAGCTCTAATCTGCACTTCACATCTCTCTGTTGCTGTTTAGTGAGGAATAATGACCGGTGCAATAACAGCATCACTCTGTTCCCCCTCAGTGCTTATCACTCTTAATGAACAGCAGTGAGTGGTGTCATGTTTGAGTGAGAAACCTCAAAACCCACTCCTGAATTTAGAACCCACATGGTCACATTCTGAAGTGGACTCTGTGCTTGGCCAGGTTCTGTCATGTTTACCTAACCTTTGATCAAGTGTCACGTGCTTGTAATGATATTTGTAAGTGTTGCACTGTTTTCTAGAACGTTTGTGTTCAGTCATGATAACATCAATTTCTCTACATGGTTGCTGTTTCTTAACCTCACTGAACAGGCTGTGGATCCGGTTCATGCTGCGGTCCAACCTGGGCTGAGCCTGTCAGGAGGACAGTTTGTCTTTGTCCTTCACAGCCAGGGTTGAATTCAGGTCAGATGCTCCCGGCTTTAGTGAAGTGGCTTCTCTTTTATTGAAGGAAAGTCCATTTGTTGATATGAAGTCTTATATCTAGGTCTGTGGACAGGAGCAAAGGACTGAATCTGATGGGTAGTTGATTTGGTTATGATGTCATATCATTCACCACTGTTCGGAGGATGACTATGGAACAAAACAGCAGACTTACAGCGACAATTGTACATTAACCTGTGACAGCTGTGTGATGAGTGACACTGTGTATTCAGTAAACCATGTCATTCGCACCTCTTCTGTACAAAAAGGACAGAAATAACAGACATTGTTCAGAACGTAGACTATACCCCCTGAGAAGTTTCAGCCTTGACCCTCTGACATGGCAAGCAGATGTCAGCGTGAACCAGAAACTTCTGAATGTGTCTGTAAAACCGTTTTCTTTGAGCTCTTGTTCCATTCAGTTATTTAGCGAAGTCAGACAATTTACCTGGCCATCTCCAAAAATAATGTACAATTGTATCACCATGAAAACCTTCTAAAGTTTATATAAACCTCTATTGAAATTGAATATGATGGCAGTACTATTTTATTTTTACTAGGAAAGGGGTGCATAGTAATCAGCAGCGAACCGCTTCAACACGTGTATTTCGGTTTTATTCACGGCATTCATTTTGTTATTCTACAGTATTGTTGTTTTCTAGTTATTTGTTAATGTATATAACCCAATTTTTGTGTATAGTACTCCAACGAACGAATATTTGGATATTCGGATATTCGGGTACAGCCCTACAGTGTTGTTGGTAGGGATGTCTTTTTTTGCTCCCGATCCGATTCCGATCATTTGATTTTGACAATCTGCCGATACCGATTTTTCCCGATCTTTATGCAATGCATTAAGAGAAAAAAAGGTAACGGATAACGGCTGGTCATCCAACGCGATGAATTCAGCTATCTTGGCTGTTATTGTTTTGGCCTTTTCACTGTTCTGGGGCAGTTTCTCTTTCCTTTTAAAAGTCTCTGAAAGTGTCGGTTGTTTCAGTGCCGTTCCCTGAGTGGCCGCTGTGTACTCGTCGTGTTGCTGTTTGTTTCTCAGGTGGCGTATTAGATTGGTCGTGTTGAACGTAGCTCTATTCTTTCCACCACGCGGAACCTCCTTCTTGCAAACATTGCATCTGGCTGTTACACTGCCTTCGCTTTCAATGTTATAATACTTCCAAACTCCTGACATTTTCTCTGTCCCGAGTCACCAGCTGAACGTAGCCTCTCGTTAGCTTACTGCTACTATTAGACACTGCGCCCACTCTGTTGCCAGATTTGAGAGAAATAAGCAACCAGGTCTGAAAACAAGCCCAAAAGAAGCAACACATACATGATGTTGTGTCATTTTAAACCAAAACTAAAGCCTCAGGATGACTTTAAGACGTGAACATGGTCATTTTAGTTTTGTAACATTAAATAATAAAAATATTTTATAAAAAAAATCCCGATCCCCGATTTTTTTTTTCTCCCGATTCCGATCTTTTGAAAATCACGTGATCGGCTCCGATCCCCGATCACGTGATCGGATCGGGACATCTCTAGCTGTTGGGGCAGACTCCAATCCATGTTCAGGTAAAATTGTCCTTGAACCTTAGGCGTAACTCACATAAAATAACAAAGACTTCCACTCGTCAAACAGTTTGACTATGCTATACTGTGACACATTTTTTAGTGCTTGTATTATGAATCACAGTTTTTCATCCTAATAATTGGAATCCTTGTTGAATCTGAAGGCGTGAGGTTGGGAAGTGGCATGTTGAGAATGAGATGACTATAAAAAGCTGATTTCCCCTCTGTGACATTCCGCTCTCTGACAACTGACGTCTTCGTTTCTGTTCTCCAGCAGAGAGCCAATTAGTGGTGATCTGTAGGTCCCGGCCCCCGTCTGCCCTGAGAGCATATTATGGCGCATTTCCACTGCAGCGCGTAGCACGCGCCGTGCCAAACCCGGCCCGTTTTTTTTTGCTTTTCCACTAGGGGTAGTTCCGGCTCAGGGCTACTTTTTCAACTTTTTTCTGGCCCTCCAAAATCAAGGTTCTTATCGGGCCAACAACCGGGCTGAATATGCTAAACTAGTGAACACTCTCGACTGCTGAATGGTCAGAGAGAATCGCTGGCAAGGGGGCTATAACTACAACAAAATGAACATATTTGACCGTGATTTAATTGTAATACACGTTTCTAAATGATGCCGAAGTAACAACATACTGATACCGGTTAGTAAAAACCATGAATTAATGCTTTGACAAGTCTGCAGACAGACGGCAGGCGAAAAACCTTTTAAAATGCTTGTTTTCTGAATGGAGATCAGCTAAGCTAACGCAGTATATGCTCTGACTGTCCACACTCACAACAACGGCCTATACCAGGGGTCGGCAACAGGCGGACTGCGGTCCGGATCCGGACCCAGACAACGACCTATACGGACCCGGACCTATAATCAATACATTAATAGGGGATTTCAATTTTGACGAGGCTATTCTATTTTAACCGCCGCCGACAGGGGGCGAAAGAGACGAGTGAGTGATACAGGGAGAGAAACACAGAAGAAGAGAGGAGAGAGAGATACAGGGAGAGAAACACAGAAGAAGAGATGAGAGAGAGATACAGGGAGAGAAACACAGAAGAAGAGAGGAGAGAGCGATACAGGGAGAGAAACACAGAAGAAGAGACGAGTGAGTGATACAGGGAGAGAAACACAGAAGAAGAGACGAGTGAGTGATACAGGGAGAGAAACACAGAAGAAGAGACGAGTGAGTGATACAGGGAGAGAAACACAGAAGAAGAGAGGAGAGAGCGATACAGGGAGAGAAACACAGAAGAAGAGACGAGTGAGTGATACAGGGAGAGAAACACAGAAGGAGAGAGCGATACAGGGAGAGAAACACAGAAGAAGAGACGAGAGAGCGGCAGAGAGAAGCGGAGAGGAAAGTGAGTGAAGAGAATAATTAGCGATACAGGGAGAGAAGCGGAGAGGAGAGTGAACAGGCGTGTTAACGGCAGGGAGAGACAAATAATGACACATGGCGCTCTCCAAGAAGAGGAAAGTGGACAGTGAGAACAGAGCTTTTAACCCTGAGTGGACTCTTCATTTTCATCCTGCCCGCTGGGAGCACAGAGCCAGTGTGTCTCATTTGTTCAGAGACCGTGGCGCTCATTAAAAGTGCCAAAACGCCACTATCAGACAAAACACAAAGTGTTTGACCAAACATTCCCTCAAGTCAGAACTGAGGTCACAAAAAATAAGCAGTCTCAGAGCCCAATATGATCAGTCCACCAGAATCAACATTAAAACTAAATATAGTTCCAGTGCAGGCTAACCGAGGCTAACCAATGAGCACCTGCATATGCGTATGAGAATGGCCCTGACACCATTTCAGCCCAGATTTAAACTCCTGGCAGGACAAGCTCCAGCTCAATTCTCGCACTGAATTTAAACAACTTTCTTTATTTGATTGGCAGTCAGTTGTTGATTACATGCAGACGTTGATAAAGCTACAGCTACTTCAATATATATCACACTAATTCATAAAGCAACTTAGACATTTTGATGTTCCGGACCTTTGCATGGGGAGATTTTCTTTAACTTTACCTCGTTGAATTTTAGTTGAATACCACTGGCCTATACAGACATAAATAAAGCAGCGACTGTATTCGCCATGACACAGTCTGTAGTTTGTACTTGTTTAACTTTTGTCTAGCTTCTGAACAGATATGAGGAGCTGTGAGCTCTGAGTGCTAACAGCTAACGGCTGATGTTGGTTTTGTGGTTCGCATTGAAGATGACATCACGGCTCCGCCTACACTGCGTTACTATAGTTACTGCCCCAGCTACTAAACTGTATTGGAAACGCAGCATAAAGTGAGACTGGCCTACCAAGACCTAACTATACCGTACTAAGCCGTGCGAGGCCCTGCAGTGGAAATGCGCCATAACTGATGTCTGAGATAACACTTGATAATTAAGAGGAAGGCCCTGGAGTGGTTTTCACAGCAAGTTCCTGTTTGTGTTTGAAGGCGAGGCTGTATTGCTGCAGGGTGACGTGTTTTTGAAGGACAACCCCGGAAGTTAGCATCACACTGGTCCCCTCAACAAAAAGCCATTGGATCTTTGATTATACTCAAAAGGTTACTTACATAATATACTTTTGTTTGTTTGCAAGCCAATCTTCACAAATAAACACAACTTTTATGATTTTTGCAGTGTGAAATCAATTGCAAGAAGTGAAACGTCAGGCTATAAAAAAAGAACTTGTGTCACCTCGCTACATGCCGACTAATGTTCAGCATGATGACATTTAACTCATTTTTTTAATTCTATAATTATATTTTATATATCAAAGTGTTTTGTGTCTTGGAACAGAACATTAACATCTGTTTACTTGATACAATAACTGCATTAAAAATATTGAAATTCAATACCACAGTAAAATATTGACATAACATTGAAGCTCCTGACTTGCCAATCTTCAATGAGCTTCCATTGTAACAAATCCCAAACATGTCATTTTTAAGCGCAGTAGGTGAGACATGGAGAACAAACCCCTGATAAGGCTTTCACATCAACGCGATTCCCGTTCTAGCTCCATGCTAGAACTTTTCTGGTTCGGAACCGGTTTTTCTCTTCAGCCCCGTTTTGTTCACACCGCCCAGAGCCCGACTGGTGCTGCCGCTGCTGCGTCATGATGTCACCGTTTACGTCGCTGATTTTCTCCCCAACGGTGTTACGGCGCTCACTACAACAACAACAACAACGGGGGACTGCGTCGGGTCGATGATCGTGTTGCTTTTAATCACACGAAGCCAGATTAAATAACGACTTCTCCAACCTTATACTTTTCTCCAGAGTGCCGTGGTTCATTGTTTATTAATGTGTTTCAGAAGCATTTACCGACCGCTGCAGTGCTGCTCTTCCACGGGAGTTTATTCTCCCGTTAGCTCCGGGTTAGCTCACACGGCAGCTGCCGCTGTAAAGTATTCACTGTCTGATTGTCACACAAGCAGCCAGAGGCGGACTGGCCATTGGGAATACCGGGAATATTCCCGGTGGGCCGATACCGAAGTGGGCCGGTCGGACAATATTCCCGGTGGTCTAGCTCCGAACCGGCCCTGGAACCGCGTTGGTGTGAAATGTGTGAGGGTATGCAGGCTCTGTGGGCCCCGCAGGGCTGGGTGGCCCCTGGCGGACGGAGATGAGGGTGCAGCTGGTACCTGTGGATCCGAAGTACGGAAAATATTTAATGGAGCTGTTTTATTATTCAGAATTGATATCGGGGCTGTCAATTGGCAAGACCTTAGTTTTAGATTTATATGTTCCGATTTATTGAGATAGTGTAAACAAGCAATATATAGTTTTTTTTTAAAATCAAATTGTATCTTTGTTTTGTAAATCTTGTCTTGCATAATTGTTGATATTTAGGTAGGTCTGTAAGAAGTTTTGATCACAGCATTGCAAACTCTTAGAAAGCCAGGTTATTTTATTTATTAAATTCATAAAAGCATCATATGAGTGAGTTCCGGTGTGTGTGGCAAACGTCCTCCCATCATACAGAAAACATGGATTTGACAGATTTTGAGACTCTGGAGTTAGAGCCTAGCATTAACGCTGTGTTCTTCTAACTTCATTGTAGGAAGCCCTTCACCATGTATGTATATTATTTAGCATACTGCTCTGAGATGCTGATGCTTGCTTTGAATGAGTGTTGATTGGAGCTCCTATCAGATGCATCTATTTTTGAAGTGAACCTATTTGTGAAGTTGTGTCAGTTATATGGACAAAGTTATCAGTCACGATGTCTTTAATTTCATACTATCACCACAATATGCCCGCCATTTTTTTGTTGTTGCCGTTATTGCCCTTTTTTTTTTTTAAATGAACTTTTAAACATACGACCAGGACAGTCACAAGTCTTAGTTCAAGTCCATCAATGCACAAGTCCAAGTTGAGTCACGAGTCCAGGACTTGAGTACTACCAAGTCTTGGTCACAGTTGCTGCAACATTTCTGCCAATTAAAGCTGTGAACACATACATGTTTAAAACGATAAACATGAGAACTTGTATCAGCTCCTCTCTGTGCCCCGTAGCTGAAGTCTCACTGTCTGTCAGGCAACATTCTCTAGTATTCCTCACACTGACATAAAAAGCACATTTGAAAGTCAGACAATAAGCCACATGTTTTAAGCTGCTATATATAAAAAGCTCTTTGTGTCATAGGTTGCTTTCTGCTGCAATATGCTCACTGTTGAGTTGGAAACAAAGAGTGATGGGGACGGCTCAAAGAGTGAGCAAACATGAGCAGCTGATCGATGATCTGAAGCCCAATACAGCAGGCCTCCAGATAATCAACCTCCGTAAAGCTTGTAATGTTCCATTTCTGGTAAACCAGGTGTTTAGTCAACTCTGTTCATTTTGGAGGACAGCCTTCATTTTTCTCAGAGACTTTCATTGTTGAGAATTAGGGTTGCAAAATTCCGGTAATTTTCCTAAGATGGAAACTTTTCATTGTTCTTAAAGGTGGGGTAGGTCATTTTGGAGAAACCAGCTCGAGTGCTCTAGAATTTGAAAATACACCGCCGGAAAAAATCTGCTACTTCCTCACAGAGCCCCTCCTCCAACACACACGAACGCGCACATGACCAATGAGGGCACGAGATAAGTTTGTGCACAGATGGAAGGCTGACAGGCAGGTAGGCCATCCAGTTACTTTAGCCGGCTCAGATGATTGGTCGTGCTTTTTACAGTACTACGGCTTCCACAGATGACTGTTTGTATGGATATTTTGTCAAAGCACTTCAGATATTCGTTGCTATCGGGATGTTAAGAGCATTCCATGGAATATAACAAGTGTATCTCGAGCCGGTTTCTCAAACTTACCTACCCCACCTTTAAAGGTCACATGTCATGGCCATTTCCACTGATCATAATTCCATTGTTGAGGTCTACTAGAATAGATTTACATTGTTCAATGTTCCAAACTCACATTGGTTTCGCATACAGCATCTCTGTAAACTACGTGTATTCACTCTCTCCACTAAACGGCTCGTTGCAGCTCTTGCCCCCCCCCTCCCTGTGAGCCCAGTGTGCTCCGATTGGTCGGGACCAGTCGGGACGTTGTGAATCGCGTTGAGCTCCGTGGAGGTGTGATTTCCTTGTTTAGCGATACACAGCGAAACACAGCCAAACACATCCTGAGCACACACAAAGTCACAGCCGAAGTAAAAACAATAAGTGTGGCTTGATATTGAGTAAGAAAAAGGTTGATAAACGCTGTGAGAACGGGTCTGCGGAGAGAATGGGTCTGCGGAGAGAACGGGTCTGCGGAGAGAACGGGTCTGCGGAGAGAACGGGTCTGCGGAGAGAAGGGGTCTGCGGAGAGAAGGGGTCTGCGGAGAGAACGGGTCTGCGGAGAGAACGGGTCTGCGGAGAGAACGGGTCTGCGGAGAGAACGGGTCTGCGGAGAGAACGGGTCTGCGGAGAGAACGGGTCCGCGGAGAGAACGGGTCCGCGGAGAGAACGGGTCCGCGGAGAGAACGGGTCCGCGGAGAGAACGGGTCCGCGGAGAGAACGGGTCCGCAGAGAGAACGGGTCTGCAGAGAAAATTTCGCCGCGATCCCAACTGTCTGTTATCAGCCTGCAGCCAGGGAGGAGAGATCAGCAGAGCTGCCTGCACTGAGTGTGTGAGGAAGTGCGTGGATTGGTCAATTTGGACCAATCAGCGGGGGCTTAACGTAACGGCTCCGCGGACGTAACGTAACGGCTCCACGGATTGGTCCATTTCGTTCCGGGGACGACATGACATCATGATGTCCCCGGAAGAATCAAATGCACAGTGACATATCTCCAACGTGGAGTTTTGGGGAGGTATTTTCTGTGTTAGAGTTGTACTCGCTACAGGGTGTACTTTGAGGGTTTTGACTCTGCAGACCATTTACATGCATAAAAACCTTCATAACACACAAGGGGACGGGTACTAACCGGAAAAGCATGACATGTCACCTTTAAGTGGAATTTAAGTGAATAAACTGGGCATTTTCTAAATTGAAGGTTGGCTCTTCATAGGGAACTTACATATAGTTGGGGAAAGTATATTTTAGCATAATTTTTGACTAAAACAAACAGATGCCATTCAAGTACACTTGAATATCGGTGCCATTCCTCAATCACATGCACATAGCACACTGCTTACTGCATGGCTATTGAGACCATACCCCCTAGGCACTGTGCATTTCTCCATCACATGCACAGATGATTTCTAGAAGTAATATTTAACTCAACATTCATGTTTTTGTTCTTCAATGAAACAAATGATTGTTCAATAAAATAATTAAAACTTGTTCTGTTCTTACTTTCAAATAAATCTGTTAATGTGTTTTAATTGTATCATTTTGCATGGGTGTTTTCTTATGACAAAACAAAATGTTTATATTTATGCTTAGATACGATACAATTCGATACATTACCCTCAATTCCCAATATTCGCATGGAAAGTTTCCAATATGGAATATTTTCCCAAAAATTCCCCAGCTTAACTTCCCATGGAAATGTACCGGAAACTTACCGTAAATGTTCCGCCCCTTTGCTACCCTATTGAGAATACACATTATGTGTTGCAGTATGTTTAGTACGCTTGAACTAGATCCTACTTTCTACCTTCATCTGTAGGAAAAACAATGATTAAGAACACAGGAGAACAGTATCTTTGTAAAACACTCCTCTCCTGTTGGTGTGCACATTTCTCTCTGGGTAGCAACAAGTATGTGATGGCCTTATTTTAGGTGGAGCGGCAGTAGGTCACTCAATATGACTGAGTGTGTGTGTGTGTGTGTGTGTGTGTGTGTGTGTGTGTGTGTGTGTGTGTGTGTGTGTGTGTGTGTGTGTGTGTGTGTGTGTGTGTGTGTGTGTGTGTGTGTGTGTGTGTGTGTGTGTGTGTGTGTGTGTGTGTGTGTGTGTGTGTGTGTGTGTGTGTGTGTGTGTGTGTGTGTGTGTGTGTGTGTGTGTGTGTGTGTGTGTGTGTGTGAACAGTTGTTTGATGCCATTATTGGGGGAAAGTTTAGCTGGAGGCAGAGTGGGAGGGTGTGTTGGAACATGTTGAGACTGGGCAGGCAGATGTAATGAATAGTTTGTTCAGGAAGCTGTGCTCAGACCCGCTCCTCACAACACACTGTAACACCTCGCTTCAGAGGGATTCTTTCACATGTTTGGAAGAATGTCTTCTTTAACTTCGTGGAAATTATGTTCCGGGTTGTGATATGTTTGGAGCAAAAATGGTGTGTTTTTAGTTTTTGATTAAAGGTGGGGTAGGTAAGTTTGAGAAACCGGCTCGAGAAACACTTTTTGTTATATTCCATGGAATTCTCTTAACATCCCGATAGCAATGAATATCTGTAATAAGTGCTTTGACAAAAAGTCCATAAAAACAGTCATCTGTGGAAGCCGTAGTACTGTAAAAAGCACAACCAATCATCTGAGCCGTGATGACTGCGGAGTTGGTTTTCATCTCTGTGTGCAAATTGTGTGCAATTTTTACTAATTTCAAGAGGTTATGACTTTATTTTTACGTGGCATACGGTTCTAACTTATAATTTAAATTATTTAATTATCTATTGGAGGCGTGTGGCGCAGTGGACTAGTGCGTTGGTTTTGGGATCAGGGGAGCACAGGTTCAAACCCCACTGCAGTCAGCATGTCGTTGTGTCCCTGAGACACTTCACCCCAAATTGCTCCTCTGGGGATTGTCCACAGTTAGTCGCTTTGATACAAAGCGTCTAACATGTAATGTAATCTATTGAGTCACATTTTAAATGATTTTTCTGGGAAATTATTTCTTCAATGTTTTTAAAGATTTAAAGATTTTTTTTTTTTAGGATTGATAGAGTGTTGCAGGAACGAGTCCTAAAACCCGGAAGTGACTTACGGCCCGTCCACACAGCGGCGTGCGTTGACGCTAGCCGGTGGGCGTGTCTGAAACTCGACCAACAACCAATCACATGAATCTCCCGCCCCAGACACACAAGCACGCGGTTTGATTGGCTAGAGCATGTACTGGCATATGATTCGATTGGCTGACGCCTCCATCGAGGCGTCAAAAGTTGAACATTGCTCAACTTTTGAAGCGAGCCACGCCAGCAACGCTCCACGTCACTTCCCAAAATGCAGTTCGGCTAAAAGTGACGTCACCCCATTCAAAGTGAATGGGCAGAAGCATTGGAAGCTTCAACGCACGCCGCTGTGTGGACGGGCCGTTAGCATTTTACCACTACCGGTTCCCTGGTCTCGGAGCCAATGGGATTTCTCCATAGGATTTTGGAAAATATCTGGAAATAAGGTCTGTGGTTGAGACACATTGAAGAGACGGATCACGTTTTGTTCTACGACATTAAATACATCAGCAGTGACCCCACTGGTGATTTCTGAAGAGTTGACGTGTCTGAAAAACGATGGTTGTTACCGAGTAGCTGAATAGGACTACAGAAGTTATGGAGGCCGTTGTACGTCATTACGCCGAACACGTAAACACTCTAAGTTTGTCCGCCCTGTTCTGCTTGAGAGCAAGTACCTGCCTCCTGCAAACTGTTAAAACAACATTTTGAATCTGTATTTTTTAATATGGGTCTTAAGTTGGCGAGACGTTGAAGTCGTGCTGCTGTACTCGGCTGTAGTTCCTTTTATAACATAACATTAGCGATTAGATTTATGATTAGAAAATGCTAAAAGTAGGGTAGACATGTGGAGATTATCCGGCTGAACAAAACGTGCATTTATCAAACAGGTTAGTTTCCACAGATCTTATTTTTTACAATATTCCAAAATCCTAAGGAGAAATCCCATTGCTTTTTTGTCGAGGGAACCCATGCACTTCTTACTTCCGGGTCGCCCTACAAAAATACGTCATCACTGCACCACTCTATTGGGACAGTACAGAATGTATTCGGTGACACATCACACAATTTCAATAAATCTCTGTAATACGGTTCAATTACTGTTAGTGCTTGATAACAGTCAATTCAATGTGAACACAAAATTGCTAATGCATGGGGAAAGAGGGTTGACAAGCCAAGCGTTATTTATTTATTTAATT